>NC_141695.1:1584383038-1584463038 GCF_964263255.1 Lissotriton vulgaris
TGACCGCGCAAGAGGAGCAAGAGGAGACGGCAGATGGCAGTGGGGCCGCAGTGCATGGCTTCCCTCTCGGCAGGCCGCCAAGGTGAGCAAAACAGCGTGTGGGCGTGAAGGCGGGTCGGCCGCTGGGCAAATCCTGACAAGACTCTGCTCCAGGAGGTAGGAGGTGGCAGGAGGCAGGAGCGGCAGGCTTCCCCAGCGCCCCCCCCCCTCCCTCGCCCCCAGCAGTGGCAGGACTGATCATAGGACTGATCATCGGAAACCCGTGCGAGGGGTGCATGGGTGTAGGTGTGTAGAGGCCGCAAATCCTTCCAGTAGCTCCCAAGTACCAGCATCTGCAGCTGCACCAGTGTCAGGCTAAGTTACAAAGCCACAAAACAAACAAAGGGGTGAAAATATTTCCAGCAGCCCCCTATCACCAGCACTAATCCCAGTACTAGTACCGTTCGTAGTCGTTTTCACTGGGCGTGCTTTGTGGAATCCCTGCTCATCTTGCCATTGCCCTGTTCGGAGGAACTTTCGTGGAGCCTGTGAGCTTGTGTGCTCCATCCCTGGGTTTGCTGTGCTGCTGAGGGGAGAGACGCTGAATCGACCACCGGGAGCGGGACTGCGAGGCCCAGAGGTGCTTGCGCCAGGACATCGCGCGCACTTGGTGCCTCTTCCCGCCCCCCTCCTCCTCCTATTTAGCCTAGCCCCCCTGCTCGTAAGCGGGACGCGCGCGGACTGAAGCGCGGCGAGGACCGGGCAAAGGGCAGGCCCTCCTAGACCCTCAGAGGCCGAGTGAGGCTGGGCTGGGACTAACCCCTTCGAAGAATATTTTCTTGTCTTATTGTTTGTGCCCCTTTCTTTTGGAATATTGTGTAATGATGGCCCTGAGTCCTAGTTTATCTACTCCAGATAGGAGGGGGGGGTGGCTACGGGCACGCTCGATAGTTACGTTACCAGGGTGGCCACTGATGTGGACAGGGAAGCTTCACTGGCGGAGCACCGGGCAGACCGCAGGCGCTCTATTGAAGGCATGAAAAATAGGGTTGCTATGGACCATGGGAAGCCCAATTTACCATCTAACTTGCCCGCTTCTAATGTAATTGAGGATCCTTTTTCCCTAGACAGCATTCCCTTGTTATTACGTGACTGTCCCCCCACACCTAGTGTCACTATGGACCAGCCTATAAATAGCACACCTCCCCCAAGTTTGATATGCACGGATGCTGATCCTGTACCTGAGATTCCATTCCAAACCAAACCAGCCCACCTAAGACTGAAGAAACCAGCCCCAGTCAAGGCGTACGGCCCCCACCAACTAAGAGAAGGCGTAAGGTGGGTGGTCCTCAAAAAAACAAAATTTGTCATTCTGACTTCGGGAAACCTCCGAAGCCGGATGGAAGATCCTTGCAAGCCTTGCCAGTCCAAACTCCGATTGCTGCAAATGTGCTTCCCACCACATTACCCTTGTTAACTCCACATGCGTCCAATGTCACTGTATCCACCTTGAACTCAGGCACTCTTTCGCCAAATCAGGTTCCCTCGGTCCTTTCCTTGGATAGTATGGAGTACCTATTGAGGGCCTTCACCCTACCAATACTAGAAAGGCTGAAGAGGATGGAAAAGAGGCTAGACGACATTGAGTCTGTAATTAAAAATGGTAACCCTTCTTCTAAGGGTGGTCTGGGTGTACGGTCACCAACGACAGTGCAGTTGACACCATCTACTGCAAACTGTCCCAAAGATACACCCGGACCCACGAAGTCTATGGAGCCCAAACAGCAGAGGCTCCAGCATCCAAAACAGGGGAACAAACTAGGGGATTCTGCACCCAATGAGGTTCCAGGAGGGGTGGGAAAGACAACTGTAGGAAATAACTGGGAGAAGAGGGGGGGTCTCAGCCATACCAGGCCACTATTGCAGAGGGGCCCTAATGTAGAACTCCCACCTGATGCTGTTCCCTATGTAGTTGTCCTGACAGGGGTACCCACTTTACAGGGCAACAAGAGGGAAGGGTTTGCCCAGTTAAAAAATAAGATAATGCACTGGCTCAGTCAATTTAGACCGCTGACATATAATATCAATGGGGAGATTGTTCATGTTCGGAGGATACACTGGCTTGGGAATAGGACAAAAGATATCGAGGGAGATATAGTTGTGGTAAACTTCAGGGACCCCCGAGCGGTGGATTATATATTAAACTGGATACTAATTTGATTGTTCCCCGCTCTTTAACCTATTTCTACCCAAGATCCCTTGTCTTCCCCCCAGTTGATCCGTGTGGGAGGGGACCTAATTTCATGAGAAATACTTTACCGTTTATTAATAGGCAAATGCCTCTTGTGCCGCCTAATGTATTTCCTGCAGAACATCTGGGTTGTAACACGGTACCTGCCAGGTCCCATGGTAACACCAATAGGAGAATGGAACATCTTAGACCTTTCACTCCATTAGAAACAGTGAAGGTTCAATGTGTTTTCCAGTTTAGAGGACTGCGACTGAAGTTTACAGACAAAGCACGCTGACTCGATCTATGCTGCTCTTTCTGGCTTGCCGGACAGGCATACTGATAGTTCTCTGGTGTGTACACCCCAACCCAGCTACGACCCGCTAAGGGAGTCAGCGTTGTCCTGGGGGTCAGACATGGAAGTTAAACCTATCTGGGGCAATGCTAATAGTTTGCCCCCCGCAGTTCTTGAAGCTCAGTTTGGCCAGGTATCCCTATCAGTTGACTCTTTATCACCATTATTACCAACTTCAAGCTCTCTCATGTATTCCAACCCAGGGAAACCTGGCTCTGAACGATCAGCTGTTCTGTCAGTTCTCTCTTGGAACGTGGCTGGGCTCCAGAGTAAATTAGACTGTCCCGAATGGGGGTCTTTCATTGACAGACAGGACATCTGTATGTTTCAGGAGACATGGGCAAGGGAGGGGAAAGAGCGACCAGGCTATGCAGCCTTTTCGATTCCAGCACAGTTGGGCTGGGAAGGGACGGCCCTCGAGGGGTCTTTGTATATGGGTGGCATCCCATTTGGGTTGCTCCGCAAGGGCCCTTAGTACGGATTCGCTGGATGTCCAGTTTGTGTTGTTGGAGTGGCCAAGTAATACTCAGCTTGCGCTAATAAATGTTTACAGTAGGCTAGTGGGGATAGCGAAGGTTTCGCCGTCCATAGAGGAGCTCTCGGACTTTTTACCCTTCGTTCCCCTAGGTGCTAAGAATCTTGTGGGCAGAGATTTTAATTGTCAATATGAACCGCTAACCTTAGTCCTGGAGGGAGCACTCCTGGAGGAGGACGAACAGTGGGGTATTCCGCAGCTGGTGGGTCCCACCCCAAAACCATGGTCTCCCCTAGCAACCCAAATTCTTGCATTTACCCTCAGTAATTCCTTCAGGGCATGTAATGGGCGGACGAAGGGTGACACCCCTGCAAAATTTACCTTTAATAGACCGGGGCAGCAGTCCCACTTGGATTATATCCTTGTTCAGACAGCCTATTGGGACAAGGTCTTGGACTTTGAGATACTGCACAGAATGGACAGCGATCACAACGCGCTGGTTCTCTACTTGTCCATCTGCCCGAGCCATAGGGGTGATCAGACGGCAGAGACAGTTAATGACCCGAGATTGGTCTTGACCTCTGACAGGCGTAGGGTGAGGTGGTCTAAGTTTTTGGATAACTCCGCCCGTATACCTGAGTTGTATGCAAGCATTCTTCCCACGCTCGAGAAGGTAGGGGCCATAGCCTCTTTATCCCCGGAGGCAGTCTTGTTCCCTACTCTGGGTATTCTCCATATGGAGATGGTCC
The DNA here is from genome assembly GCF_964263255.1 of Lissotriton vulgaris. Lineage (NCBI taxonomy): Eukaryota > Metazoa > Chordata > Amphibia > Caudata > Salamandridae > Lissotriton > Lissotriton vulgaris. The sequence goes on from NC_141695.1 coordinate 1,584,386,827, forward strand.
AGGTTCTGGCGGAGTTCTTAAACCCAATTGCCCGCAAAGGACCCCGGCGGGGCCCCAGGGCCTCTTGGTTTAACTCTGCCTGTAGAAAGGCGAAAGCTGATCTCTTGGCACTAAAGCAGCCCCGGGATCCAGAGCTAATTAAGTCCAAAAGGGCGGAATTGAAGTGCATTATCCACCATGCCAAAGTGGAATGGGACGAAGCCAAATGGGATAGTATGCTGAGTACCATGCAGACTAGAGATGCCCGCAAATGTTGGCAGCTAGTGAGAACCGGGTCTGCAGAGTCAATCCAGGCTGTGGAAGCTAATATAGCCCCTAGTGTGTGGCAGGATCACTTCCGTAGCCTATATGTAGAGGAAGCATCTGGGATTGGCAATCACGGCGAAGGTTTAGCGCCCGAGCAATTCCCTGGTGGGCAAGTGACGACTGTTTCACCTAGCGAGGGGGGCGTGCCAATGCAGTTTTTTCTGAATGAGGTCCTTACAGCGATCTCCCAGCTCCCAGTGGGCAAGGCCCCGGGATTAGACAAACTGCCGGGTGATTTGTTCAGGCACCAGCCTGCTGTGTGGGCTCCGTACCTAATGGGACTTTTTAATGCAATTCTGGGGGGGATGGCGGTCCCTGGTACTTGGCTGGGAGCAGAGATTGTACCCATTTTCAAGAAGGGGTCTCCTCTGCTCCCAGCCAACTATAGGCCAATCAGCCTCATCGACGTTCCCCAAAAGGTCTTTGCACGGCTGATTCTAGATCGCCTACAAGAATGGATGGAGGACCATTCTGTCTTGAGTACATATCAAGCTGGGTTCCGGAGAAAGGTGTCCACCACGGATCAAATTTTCCGTCTAGCCATGCTGTTCTGGAAGACGGTGCGGGTGGAGGACGGAACGCTGTACACTGTGTTCGTGGACCTCCGTGCCGCATTTGATTTGGTCCCGCGGAGTAGACTGTGGGCGGTACTCTCCTCCCTGGGTATTCCCCCTGACATTTTAGACATCATCATTCGATTGCACACACAACTTCGCGCAGGTTAGGTGTGGCAGGTCGGGAGGGCTCTCACAAAGATTCCCCGTTGACAGGGGGGTAAGGCAGGGGTGCGTCTTAGCACCCACTCTGTTCTGCCTCTTTGTTAACGGGGTGATTGAGCATCTAAACCAAGTCCCCAACACGGACGCTCCAAGGCTCGGCGGCAGCAGGGTGCCTGCAATCATGTTTGCGGATGATACCCTGCTGCTGTCGAAATCCCCTATGGGGATTCAGCGTGTTTTGGAGGGCTTCGAGACATTTTGCGTAATGCATAGCTTAGAAATTAATGCCCTGAAGACCAAATATATGATTTTTACCCCCCCCCCCCGGAAAACACGCCCCAACCCCTCTATTGGCCCCAACAGTCTAGAAAGAGTCTATACGTTTGAGTACCTTGGTGTGACCCTCAATGATAAATTGGAATGGGGTGACCACCAAGCGAAGTGCCAACTTAAACTAGTACAATGGCAGGGGGAATAACAAGACTAGTTAATTCCAACAAGTCATCGGTTAGACCGATTGGTCCCCCGCTGGAGATTTATAGACTGCAGGCCAGAGGTGCGATTGTATATGGTGGGGAACTGTGGGTCCACGCATGCAAGAAGGATCTAGTCATCGCAGAGAATACTTTCCTGAGACACCTTTTAAATCTTCCTGTAAGTACCCCCCTCTTGCCCCTTAGGTTGGATTTGGGTTTGAAGCCACTGGATCAAATACTGGGGGTAAAGCCACTAACCTTCTGGCGTAGGCTGTGGTCTACCCCTGAGTTAGCCAACTACAGGCTGGAACTGCGGGAAATTCTTGCTCTCCCTGCCATTGAGAGCATACCGTGGTTCAAATATATAAAGACCGAACTGGCACGGCTAGGCCTGCAATCCCTCTGGAGTGATCCGGAGGCAGCATGCCAGAATTTAACCCGCAAAACCCTTGTGGCAACTTATAATGCATTTAAATTAGCTTCCCATAATCAGGGTGTATCCACAGACTCACTTGTTAATTCCTTTCTCGGGGTTAAAGACTGCTATAAATTTGAGAGTGTCCTGGACAATATTTATCCGAATTACACCCGGAAATTGTACCTGCAATGGCGGTATGGCACTCTCCCAATCAGAGCTTTTACTAGTAAATGGAAGCAGCATTCCCCCGAGAATTGTCCGGGTTGCAGCTGTGGGTTGGAAGATGAATTACACCTTATTTTTTTTTGCCCAGCCTACACTGTTCCTAGAAGGATCTGGATAACCCCGCTCTGTAGGAATTTGGGGTTTAGCAACTGCTCTGTGGCATTTAGAATTCTCAAGTCGGATCTCGCAGGAGTAATTGTTTCGCAGTGTCTAAGTTCCTGGAATTTGCATGGCGTAGGAGAATGTCACTTTTGCCCAGGTCACTTTAATGTAGAGTGTCAGATTGCGAGCATTTTAATTGATAACCCTGTACTGTTTTATAGCTGTATTTTTATTCGAAAAATTTTAATGGTAGTGTTTTACTGTTTTAGCATTGGTTCTTATTTGCAGCTATTGGGCTTAGTGACTGATTGGCGGGACCTCCTTAACCAGAATTGTTATTTATGTGCACTTTTTTGTGTCTTCAAATTGTATGTATTTAGGGGCTGATTATGATCGCGGACGGACTTGCGTCCGTCCACGATCATTGAGGAGGAGGGGACGTCCGCATGGGCTGCGGAGTCCCCTCCTGTGCGATTAGGATGTGAATGCTAGGGTGGCGGTCACATCCTCTATTTTTAACATTGCGGTGGGTGCGGCTTCAAGCTGCACCCGCGGCAATGTTAAAAATGCACGCATTGCATTTTCTTGCAGAAAGAGGCAGGCACCGCGCGGTGCCTGCCGCTTCTGCATACAAATGCAGGGGGGTACCATAGGTACCCGCCATGTGCACCCCCCACCATCCCTTCACCTAGGGGGCCCGCAACGGGCCCCCGCAGTGAAGTTACACATGCTTTTCCACGGTGGAAAAGCCGCTGTGGAAAAGCATGTTTGCAGGCACTTACTAATCTGGCGTACGGTGTCTGAGAGACACCGTCACCAGATTAGTGCTTACAACCGCGGAGGAAAAGCTACGGACGGAAACCGGGACCCACCAGCCATCCTAATGTGGCGGTGGGTCTTTGGTGGGTCCGCTGCGGATTTTCCGCATCCTCCGGGCCGGCGGCGGCTTCCGCCGGCCCGGAGGATGCGGAAAATCCGCAATCATAATGAGCCCCTTTATGTGGTATCTTTTATGGCAAAATTGCCGAAATAAAGAATGATGAATTGAATGCTGTTAGGTGTGTAAGTGGCTACTGCTGCTCAATTATGGCCTTCTTACGGTGAAGTGGAAGCCTATTTTGCTTGCTCGTATGAGAGCCCAGGTCACCCTTGCTGCTTTTTAATTTAGAGGGGCAGAAATAATCACTGGTACTGCACGTACAGTGGCACCTGGAACCAGAGGTATTAGGAGCCAGCTAAACCTTAAATGTGGCTGTTTACTATCCTTCCTTCTCAGCATTAGAGCCCACTGTACATTTGCTAGTGTTGATTTGGGCCTCAGAGCAATAGCCCACGTGAGGGGAAATGTTAATGCAGTGGGGAAACCTTTGTTTGACCCCAGACAAACGCCAGAGAAGGGTCTGTGGCTAGAAGGGATTCCATGTTTTTAATAAAGGGCAGAGGAGATGCTCCTCTTTGCAAGGCAGTAGCTAACATTGGTGAAGTATGTTCAGCAGCACTGGGGCCTAGGGGTTAGTGGGGCCCACGGCATCATCATTATGACTATCTCACTTTAAAAAAAGGTACATGGTACCTTATTTTCGAACATTAGGATCAAGAGAACCATTGCAGATTATGGAAGACTACATGTGGCAGCTATTTTTTTCTGAAAGGATTTGTTTTAAGATTAGAGTTAGAGATAGCCTACTACTCACAACAGCAGGTATTATTTGTGCAGCAAGTGTAGTTGCGTTGAGGACCAGTAGTGCAAGGGGCTCACAACACCTCAATTATAGGGGGCGGTATTTTGGGGTCAATAACTGTTTTTGTTTGATTATTTTGCTTATTTTAGAAGGCTCATAATTATTGTGGTTTATGAGCTGTAGAAAAAGGACTCCTGAAATTCATCTCATGAGCTATGGCTCCTGCACTCAGCCCTCACCCAATCCTTGCCGGTAATTATTTTTTGTTTGGGGGGGGGCTTGACATTAAACATTTTGCTTTGGGGGGCTTAGAGCAAAAAAGTTTGAAGACCTCTGCTCTAACTTACAACCACCAACTCCGATAACGCCTCACCCTCCATTAAACACATCCACTTCCAGACCCATCCCAACTCAGAATGATACTCTGCGTAACACTCCCCCACAGACCTCCCAATCCCTGTACCCCTTCACCAGTGTCAATGCAGTCCAAATTGCACCCAAAGCCCTTTCCACTACAGACTACATGCTTCTCAGAGAACTGAACTTCCACCTGGACAACCACAGTGATCCAAATACCACCACCCTCAACCCACCAACATAGGACTGAAGCAATTTGTCTCCACCCCCACTCACACAGCAGGGCACACACTCGACCCCATCTTCGCCGGAGGAAACAACATTTATTTCACCCGCACCACAGAAATGCTCTGGACAGACCACCACTGCACCCATTTCTCCTTCACAAAACCCACTGCACACAAGTGCACGCTCTGCCCCAAAGCAGAAGCTGAAACAAAGTCACTGAAGAACACCTCACCTCTGCCCTCACCAACACCCCTCCCCCAACTACAACAGACACCAACACAGTGGCAAGCAACCTCCACCAATGGATCGTCAACTGTGCCAAAATTCTTGCTCCCCTCCAGAACACCTCAAGACGACACAACAAGAAAGCCAACTGGTTCACCACAGATATCCGAGAATCCAAAGCTCCTGCTGATGACTGGAGAAGATGTGGAGAAACAGAAAAACCACGGAAGCACACTGCGCCTACAAAGCAGCCATCATGGCACCCTACCAACCCATCAAATCAACAAAGAAAAACTTCATCCAAGACAGAATCCTGCCCAACGACCACAACTCCAATTAACTCTTCACCATCATACAGGAATTTGACAGACTCAACAGCAAAACAACTGATATCCCTCTTCTCCAACACCTCTGCAACAAACTCAGATCCTTCTTTCACCTCGATATCACAACGCTCTACACAACTTTTACAACCAAGACCATGGCACTGCCTCAGCTCCCACTCCCAACGACGCCATCCAACAAACCCTTCCCACCTGGACCACTTTCTCCATTGGAGACACCTTAAAGACAATGAAGAGCATCCACTCAGGATCACATACTGACCCCTGCCCGCCACCCATCTTCCACAGAGTTGCCACTACCTTCGCACCCAAGCTACACTGAACCATAAACTGGTCCCGCAAGACCGCCACATTCCCCGATGACTGGAAACGCACTAAAGTCAACCCCTCCTAAAAAAGCCCTCCATAGACCCAATGGACCTCAAGAACTGCAAGCCCATCTCTCTGCTCCCTTTTCCTGCCAAACTCATCAAAAGGACATCAATACCCAGCTAGCACACTTCATAGAAACCAACAGCGTCCTAGACATCTCTTAATCCGGATTCCACAGCACCGAGACCGCCTTTATCACCACCACTGATGACATCCACGGCCTCCTTGACCAAGGCCACACTGCAGCCCTCATCCTCCTGGACCTATCAGCAGCTTTCGACACCGTCTCCCACCGCACATTAGCCACAGATTCCACAACACCGGCATCCAAGGAACAGCCATAGACTGAATACAATCTTTCCTCTCAGGCAGAACACAGAGAACACAGAGAATAAGACTCCCGCCCTTCCTCTCAGAACCGTTAGAGATCAGATGTGGAGTACCCCAAGGATCCTCTCACAGCCCCACACTCTTCAACATCTACATGGCCTCCCTCACAACCATATTCAGAAACCACAAGCTCATCATTGTCTCCTATGCCAATGACACCCAGCTCATCCTGTCCCTCACCAAGGAATCTGACATTACCAGGCGCAATTTCCAAGAAGGGATGAAAGCCGCCGTGACCAGGATTAGTAACAGCTACCTGAAGATCAACTTGGAGAAAACAGAAGTCCTCATCCTCGGCTGCACCCACTATGCATGGGACAACACCTGGTGGCCCTCCGCCCTTGGAAACCCACCCACCCCTATGGACCAGGCACACAACCTCTGCATCATACTTGACTCTTCACTCACCATGAATCGCCTGATCAAAGCTGTATCCTCTGCATACTTCAACTCCTTCTGCATATTTCGCAAGCCTTTCAAGTGGACCCCTGACCCTGCTTCCAGGCAGGTCGCTCCCCATGCTGCGTAGCTCCACTGGACTGCGCCCGTGCTCCAGACCAGCTGCTGAGTAGTTCGAGGTCCACCTCCACCCACAGGCTACCACCTGCGCCTCATCCCTGGTGGCCAGTGGTCGGCCTTAGGTTTGCTTTTTTCCTCTTCTGTACTTGCTCTGCCCGTTTTTTATAGTGCTTGTTTTGTGCCCTCTAAGTTGCCTAAATATTGTATTTTATTGTGCTTTTTGGCATTGAAATTCCCTCGTTATCCCTTGTGCCCATTTGCAGTCTGTTTCCCTCGCCTGTCCCGGTTCTCGCCGCTGAGTCCCCTGCGGCTCCGCTGTACTTGCTTTGCCCATTTTTATTGTGCTTGTTTTGTGCCCTCTTAGTTGCCTAATTAATGTATTTTATTGTGTTTGTTGTCTTGCATTGCACTCATTATCCCTTGTACCCGTTTGCCTTCTGTCTCACTTGCCAACCCGCCCCCGCTCCCATTCGTCTGCTCCCCCCTCCCAGCTGCTTCTCCCTCCCACCTCACCTTCTTACCGTGGCCGCTGTGCGGCTGCGCCACCGCCGTGCCTAAGGCAAGCCCGTCTGCGCCTGGTCCGCACCCAGTGCCAGAACCCCTGGGCGCCACCAACACCACGACGCCCGACCGCTATGATGCCAACAGACTCCACGCACTCAACCCTGGACAAGAACACACCTGCTACCGGGCCACCCCTAAGTGCACCCAAGGACCCTTCGCCTGCCGGAACTACAGCTTCACCAACATCCGCCCGCCACACCTCCACCCAGGAAAGACCCCAACAACCTCAGATGCATCCTCCTCAACACCCGCTCCGCCCGCAAACATGCCTTTGAACCCTGGGACCTTCTCGACTCAACTGCCCCAGATGTCGCCTTCCTGCCGGAGACCTGGCTGAACCCCCCCTCAGCACCCGACATCGCCATATCCATCCCGGAAGGCTCCCGCAGGGACCGTACCAATGGAGTAGGAGGAGGAATTGCCATCGTCCACAAGAACACCCTCAGAGTCTCAACCAACACAGACGACACCTTCAGCACCGCCGAACACATGCACTTCCAGATCCACACCGATCCTAACACCAGCCGCCTCAGAGGAACCCTCGTCTACAGACCCCCCCGACCCCGACCACAGTTCAGCAACTCTATTGCCGACTTCATCAGCACACACTCCCTTGCCTACACCGACTACATCCTCCTCGGAGACTTGAATTTCCACATCGAGAACAACAACGTCACCAACTCCACCACCCTGATCAACAACCTCGCCAACCTCGGACTAGGACAGCTCGTGACAACACCCACCCACGCTGCCGGCCACACTCTTGACCCCATCTTCTCCGCAAGCCCCAACGTCTCCTTTATCCACACCACTGAACCCCCACTGGACCGACCATCACTGCATCCACTTCACCTTCAGTCAGCCCACCATGCACAACCGCTCCCAACAGATGCCTCAGCGCTGCTGGAGCAAAGTCACCGAAGACCAGCTAACCACCACCCTCGTCCAGAGCCCGCACGCCGACCCCACCGACCCCGACACCACCGCCCGCAACCTCAGACAGTGGATCCACGACTGGGCCAACACCCTCACCCCGCTCAAGACACCCTTCAACAGCCATACCAGCAAGAAAGCCACCTGGTTCACAAAAGACCTCCAGGCCTCCAAACGGACATGCTGAAAATTGGAGAAGAACTGGCTCTGCGAAAGAACACCGGACAGCTACGCTGGCCACAAGAACGACGCCCACAGACACCATCAACTCATCAAATCCGCCAAAAGGGCCTCATTCAAAGACCGCCTAGATAACAACGCACACAACAGCAAAGAGCTCTTTAACATCGTGAAGGAACTCTCCAACCCCAGCTCCATCACCAATGACATCCACCTTTGCAAGACCTGTGCGACTTGCTGGCCACCTTCTTCCACCACAAGATCACCGACATCCACAACAGCTTCAACGCCACGACCTCCCAACAACCACTGAGACCTCTGCCCTGTTATGAAGATATCCGGAGGCGTATGCCCCCTGAACTCGAGTTTGTGAGGTACAGACCGCTTAAACTACACAGGAGTATCTGAGGGTTATTCAGTACCTCTGGAACGACATGGGAGTGATCTTGACTGCGCGTTCTGTTGGCATTCCAGTGTGAGTCAAGATTCTGACTGAAGCTTAAGGGCGCCAACACGTAGAAAAATATCTGCTCTAATAATACGCTGATAAAATAGCCAATACAGAAGAGACATTGACAGTTCGTATCTTCATATAAAATCGATTTCTGGAGGCTTCTTCAGCCCTAGGGCTGACAGATTGTAATTTGTTCATTGGGAATAAAATTTGTTTTCCTGAAGAAGGTGTTGGCTGTAAGTTATTTGCCCACTGAAACGTGTCAATGCTTTTAAGAGTGGAAACTACTTTAAGTCTGAGGAGACAATTTATTTGAATGAAGTCTTGAACACAAATCCGAATTGATCTTGTTTGACCATTGTAATTTCTCTCCACAAATAGGAATTATTTCTTCCCTATTGTATTCCCAATTGTGTGTTTTTTATGATGTTTTTATGAAATATTTTTCTGGCTGATATTGTAATATTGCTTTTTTAATTTTTTTGTGGTAGGGAAGGATCACAAGGACCTAAGGACCATTTTTTGTATATTATTCTGATATGTTTTTAATAATTCTCCAAATAAATTTTATATTTTTTATACTTTATTTTTACATTTCCTCTTTTGTTCATTTCACTGGTGTGTAAAGAGTGTTTGTGGCAAAAACAATGCTGGTGTGTGATATTGACCCAAAGGGGATTTCTCTTTAGACATTTGTCTTTCTGGTACCCTACCCCTTTGGTTGTTGGGTCCCTCTCTTTTTTTAGACACCTTGTTCCACCACAAGATTACCGACATCCACACAGCGTCACCGTCACGACCTCCCCGATAACCACTGAGACCTCCGCCCCCACGACCACCACCTTCACCAACCGCCTGCTCTCCTGGACCAGCATCAGCGACGAGGACACCAGTAAGATCATGAACACCATTCTCTCCGGATCACCGTTAGACCCATGCCCCCACCACATCTTCAGTAAAGCCAGCACAGCCATCGCACCCATCTCCAGAAAGCAATCAACATCTCCTTCCAGACAGCAACCATCCCGGAAACCTGGAAGCATGCCGAGATCAAGGCCTTACTCAAGAAACCCAAGACAGACCCCAAGGATCTCAAGCACTTCTGACCCATCTCCCTGCTCCTGTTCTCGGCGTCGGCCATCGAAAAAACCATCAACAAACAACTGACCCGCTACCTCGAGGAGAGCAGCATCCTGGGCCCGTCACAGTCCAGGTTGCGCAGAATTCATAGCACCGAAACCACCCTCATTGCTGCCACCGATGACATCAGGACCCTGCTAGACAACGGAGAAACAGCAGCCCTCATCCTCCTCGACCTGTCAGCCACCTTCGACACGGTCTGCCACCACACACTACGAACATGCCTACACGATGCTGGGATTCAATAGAAGGCTCTGGACTGGACCACATCCTTCCTCTCCGGGAGAACTCAGAGCGTCCGCCTACCCTCCTTCTGCTCCAATACCACCAAGATCATCTGCGGCGTACCCCAGGGTTCATCGCTCAGCCCGACGCTATTCAACATCTACATGGCACCCCTCGCCCACTTCGCCTGACAGCACAACCTCAACATCATCTCCTACATCGACCACACCCAGCTGATCCTCTCCCTCACCAAAGACCCTCACACCGCCCAAACCAACCTTCACAAAGGAATGAAGACCGTCGCCGAATGGATGAGGAACAGCCAACTGAAGCTGAACTCAGACAAGACAGAGGTCCACATCCTCGATCCACCCCTATAGCCTGGGATGACTCCTGGTGGCCAACAACAATGGGAACAGCCCGGACACCCACTGACCACGCACGCAACCTAGGGGTCATCCTCGACTCCATCCTCTCCATGACTAAGCAGATCACGCCGTCTCCTCATCCTGCTTCAACACCCTCCGAATGCTCCGCAGGATCTCAAGAGGATCCCCACCGAAATGAGAAGAACAGTCACCCAGGCCCTCATCACCAGCAGGTTAGACTACGGAAACGCCCTCTAGGCAGGAACTTCGGCCAAACTCCTGAGACGGCTGCAACGCATCCAGAACACCTCTGCACTTCTGATCCTTGACAACCCCGCCACAGCCACATCACACTCCACCTGAGAGACCTGCACTGGCTCCCCGTCAACAAGAGGATACCCTTCAAGCTCCTCATCCACACACACAAAGCACTCCACAACACCGGACCAGCATACCTCAACAAACGACTCAGCTTCTACACCCCCTTCCACCAGCTGCCCATGTTAGATGTGTTCACATCTAACATGGGCTTCGATTGGAATTCATAGAGCATATTATCAAGGCCATTATTGCCGCTTTATTGGCAGTTTCCTGCCGATAAAAGCGGCGATAATGTATCGCCTGTCCTTGATAATATGCCCCTTTGTTTGAAACTTATTTTGATAACTACATACTTTTTTTCACATATGGTATTGTGGATTTTTGTCGATTTTGGTCTTGGTTTAATTATATAAAAATATTGGATATTTTTCTAAACTGGTGTAGTGTCCTTTGTAGTGTGTACACTGTATTACTATGGGTTATGTGCAAATGCTTTACATACTGCCTCTAAGATAAGCCTGACTGCTCGTGCCAAGCTACCAAGGGTTTGAACAGGGGTTAATTTAGGAGTGTAACTCCCTTATCCTGAATAGAGTGGAGATTTTTCACTGGCTTCGGCCCTTGCCCTAGACTACCAGAAATCCCATTTCTAACATCGTTGTCAGCAGTGAGGATAGGACTTGCGTTTTCACTTGACTTACAGTGATTGGTGTACGCTACTACCATATTGCAGACCATTACATGCCACATACTAGTCCTTTTTATTTGTGGCCTTTTTTTTATTTTTCCAGTTTGAACTTGCTACTTCATCATGCTCGAATCAAGAGTATCATCCGTTGCATCCCTGGAAATTGCCTTTGAGGAGGATTGGTTGGAACTCTACAATGTTAGGAAATTAAAATCCATTTGCAAGAGCCTAAAAGTCCAAGTCAGAGGCCTCACTAGGAAGGATGACTGAGGGCCTGGGTAGCAGCAAGAGATGCAAGTGGGCAATCTAAGTGGAGAGGCGGAGGGGCCTATTCCTATGGTGGATGTGCTTTTGAGAGGGGGGTAACCTTCCGGCCAGGCAGCAGGAGTCTGTCCCCAGAGGAGCTGGAGGACAGGCGGGAAGCAAGGAAGTTTGAGTTGGAAAAACTCAGGCTAGAAATGGAAAAGAGGACGATGATATTAGACCATGAACGAGGTCTTAAGGAGCTGGAGCTCAGCTCAGATGGTGCAGCAGCTCGTCAAGACAGGCAGACAGAATTGACCACATCCCTAAGAATGTGGGCAAGGGATTCAAGAAGGGGGATGACATACAAAGGTGGTTTTAGGGGTACGAGGCAGCAATACACATGAATGGGGTCCCTGAGGAGAATTGGGGAGCAGGATTGTGGCCTCTCTTCCCAGAAGAAGCAAGGGACACTTTAATAGCTTTGGGTAAGGGGTATCACCTCACCTATCCAGACATGAAGGACGCCCTCCTCACTAATTATGGTCCTATTTCTGAAAAGTACAGGGATCAGTTCAGGTCCAGTAAGAAGTCTGGTGCCAACACTTGGTTGGAATGTGTGGATGTGTTTTGCCGGTCACTGGATGACTGGGTGAAGGGCAGTAATGTAACAGATTATCAGGGGCTCTACAATTTGATTGCATGGGAGCACTTGTTCAGTCTATGTTTTGCAGATCTGCACCAGCACCAAGTTGATAGTAAGCTGACTGACCCTAGGAAGGTTGCTATGGAGGCAGACCGCTGGGTTAGTACCAGGGTCCACAATAAAAAAGTAGGGAGGACAAGGGTAAAGCACAGGAGTTCTCTAAAGGGACCCAAACTAACACCCAGGGTAAAGGTTCCAATCCTCCCGGAGATAATAAACAGGGGGTCCCCTCAGGAAAGCCTGCTGAGACCGGCTCATGCAAATGTTTTGCCTGTGACCAGTGGGGCACATGAAGGGGGACCCCAGGTGCTCCAAGAGGGCACAGCCATCCACTGGTGGGTAGTCCAAGGTGTTGGCTAGTGTAGCACTTGAGGAGGAGGAGGAATAACCACAGGAGGGTGGGGACCCTGCATAAATGACCCTCGTCTCACTAGGGGACAGTGAGATGGTCCCAGGGACCCAGGTGCCCCCTAACACAAAGAATTACAGAACCAGGGTGACTAATAATGGGAAAAGTGTGGAGGCTCCCTGGGATACTGAAGCCAGTGTGACTTCAGTTCGGTGTCACCCGGTCTCTGAGAGGCAGGTAGTCCCAGGGGCATTCCAGCAAGTAATTGCAGTCAACAATTCAAAGCTCCAGTGTCTGGTGGTGCAGGTTCCCTTCGAGTTGGGGGTCTCAGGTCCTTTGAGGGTAGTTGTGAGCCCTTAAATGCCTGTCCATTATCTGCTCGGTAATGACCTAGAGCAGTCCTTGTGGAAGGATGTTGAGCTCAGGTCCCACTTGGAGATAATTGGGTTGCTGGAGTGGGCATATCTGTCCACTCGGTCCATGGCAGCCAGAGAGGGTGATCAGAGGGACCCGGAGCCTGAAACATAGGCCCAGGTCCCTGCCAGGGGAAAGAGCTCGGGTGTCGGAAACCACCCCTGAAGATCCCACGGCCCCGGAGGAGACGGGCCTTGAGTGGTACACCCCGGTGCCTACAGAGGAACAGGTAGCTGAACTGGGGGATATCTCTGAGCTGACCCATTGGCAGCAAGAAGGGCGTCCCACCTTGGAGGAATACTTCCAGAAGTACAAAGAGTGCCCTTCTCTGAAGGGTCTGTGGTGGCAGGCCACAGCCCAGGCAACTGGTGATCAGTCCAGGTCACATTGGATCTACTGGGAGAATGATCTCCTGTACAGCGAGCCTAATGTCGCAGTACCTGGGTCAGCCCATGTGCTGGTGGTACCCCAGCGCTTCCGGACCTTCCTACTGGGTCTGGCTCACGAGGTGCCTTTGGCAGGACATTTAGGGCAGGACAAGACCTTTGACAGGCTTGTCACCAACTTTTTCTGGCTTCAAATCTGAAGGCAGTCGGATGTGCATTGTCGGTCTTGCCAAACTTGCCTGGCAAGTGGCAAGAGTGGGAGAAAGGTCAAAGCACCAGAGTGGGAGAAAGGTCAAAGCTCCTATTCAACCATCCACCATTATTGGGACGCCCTTTGAAAGGGTAGGGATGGACATTGTGGGGCCACTGGATCCCAAGACAGCCATGGCGAACAGGTATATCCTGGTCTTGGTGGAACATGCCACCTGGCATCCAGAGGCAATCCCTCTCAGGACAACAACAGCACCAGTGGTGGGCCGGGCATTATTTGGGATCTTTTTCCGCCTGGTGTTCCCCAGAGAGTTGGTTTCTGACAGGGGGAGCAACTTCATCTCGAAGTATATGACATCCCTGTGGAAGGAGTGTGGTGTTACTTACAAGTTCACCACCCCTTACCACCCCTAAGGTAACTGTCTGGTAGAAAGGTTTGAACAGAACTTGAAGGGCATGATCAAGGGTCTCTCTGAACCCATGAGGCATAAGTGAGACGTCCTCTTACCGTGCCTTCTCTTTGCTTACCGGGAGGTACCCCAGAAGTCTCTCAAGTTCAGTCCCTTTGAGCTTCTGTAACTGCATCCTGTGCGAGGACCTCTAAGCTTTGTGAAGGAAGGCTGGGAAGCCACTCCCAAGAAAACCCCCCAGGATGTGTTTAGCTACATGCTGGCCTTCTGAAAGCAAACTGCCTACTTCAGGAAACTCGCTCAGGCAAACCTCGAGGCCAGCCAGGAAGAAATTAAGAAGTGGTATGACCAGAATGCCGCTCTGGTCAAGTTTCAACCAGGACACGAAGTGTGGGTTATGGCCCCAGTGGAAACTTGTGCCTTGCAGGACAAGTGGACTGGTCCCTTTGAGGTGGTGAAGTGTAAAAGTGAAGTCACCTACCGAGTGGATTTGCAAGCTCCCCGGAACCCTTTATGGGTCCTCCATGTGAAACGCCTCATGCCCCACTTCGATAGGTCCAAAGTGAGCATGCTCTTGGTGACGGATGACGGGGAGGAAGCAGAGAGTGAGCCTCTCACGGACCTCCCGTCTGCCCAGGTGGGGGATGGGTCGGTGGATGGTGTGATCCTCTCTCTGACCCTGACCGCTGAGCAACAGAGCAAGTGTTGCCAGTTGCTGGGGCAGTTTGCCCCGCTGTTCTCCTTGACCCCAGGTGTTACTCACTGGTTTACCCACGATGTGGACACAGGTGACATCCCCCCTGTAAAACTTGTTTTACAGTTAACCGGGTCAAAGCCAGCATCAAAGAGGAGATCTCGAAGATGTTGGCGTTGGGGAGGTTGAGCCTCCAGCAGTCCACTGGCTAGCCCTGTGGTCTTGGTCCCGAAGGCTACAGCACCCGGTGCCACACCATAACTGCGGTTCTGTCTGGACTACCGAGAGCTCAATGCTGTCACTCGGACAGACGCACACCCCATCCCGGAGCTGATAAGCTCATCGATCGGTTGGGAGCTGCCAAATTCCTTAGTACATTTGATTTAACGTCGGGGTACTGACAGATTGCGGGGCCAAGGAAAGATCAGCATTCTTAACCACGGAAGGACATTACCAGTTTCTTGTGATGCCCTTCAGGTTGAAGAATACCCCTGCCACCTTTCAGAGGTTGGTCAACCAGGTGTTGGCTGGGCTGGAGGAACTCAGCGCTGCATACCTGGACGACATTGCGGTGTTCAGTTCCAGTTGGGATGAACACCTGCAGCACCTCGGGGAAGTGTTGTAGGCGCTGCAGAAAGCAGGCCTCAGGAAAGGCCAGTAAGTGCCAGATCGGTCAGGGTTCAGTGGTGTACTTGAGAAATCAGGTAGGGAGTAGCCAGGTGGTGCCCCTGCAGCCCAAGATTGACACCATTCAAGGCTTGGGAGCCCCCCAAGACCTAGACAGAGGTGAGGCTCTTCTTAGGGCTCACTGGGTACTACAGGAGGGTTGTTATGGGATATGGCACCATTGTTGCCCCCTTAACGGAGCTGACTTCCAAGAAGCAGCCAAAAAAGGTGATCTGGACTGAGCCCTGCCAGAAGGCATTTGATGCCCTGAAGGCCCCCATGTGCACGGTCCCTGTACTCAAGGCCCCCGACTTCTCAAAGGAATTTGTCGCGCAGACCGAAGCTTCAGAGCCTGAAGTGAGAGCAGTGCTCTCACAACTGAACAAAGAGGGCCTAGACCAGCCTGTAGTCTTCCTTAGCTGGAGACTACTACCCAGGGAACAGAGGTGGAGTGCCATAGAACGGGAAGCTTTTGCTGTGATCTGGGCACTGAAGAAGCTGAGGCACTACCTTTTTGGGACTCACTTCCGGGTTCAGACTGACTACAGGCCCATCAGATGGTTAATGCAGATGATGGGGGAGAATCCAAAACTGCTGAGGTGGTCCATCTCCCTACTGGGAATAGACTTTACGGTGGAACACCACCCAGGCACAGAGCATGCCAACACAGATGGCCTGTCTAGGTTCTTCCGCCTTAGTGAAGAGAACTCCCAGGGGAGTGGGTAGTTCTCCCTACTTTCATCTGGAGGGGACATGTGTTAGGCTTGGCATCTTTTGGCGTATTTCCCCCGGTTTTGAGACTGTTTTTACTGGCGTAAAGTTTCTGCGCACTCTTAGCACTGCTAATCAGTGGTGACGTGCAGGCGCTCTCTATGTCAATTGTGTTATGGATTGGTGTTTCCACAATTGGATATTTGATTTACTTGTTAGTCCCTAGTAAAGTGCACTGAGTGTGCCAGGTCCTGTGAATCAAATGCTACTCGTGGACCTGCAGCAGTGATTGTGCCACCAAAATGAGTAGCCCTGAAAAGGTACCTCTGACCTGCTATTGCAGAGTCTGCACGCAGTTTGTAACTGCCATGTCCACTTGGCCAGTGCACACACTTGCCAGTCCCTATCCTTCCCTTTTCTTACATGTCAGGCACCCCTAAGGTAGGCCCAAGCTACCCCTGTGGGCAGGGTGCAGTGTATGTGAAAGGTAGGACATGCCCGGTGTGTGTGGCATGTCCTGATAGTGAATAACAGCCAATTTAGTTTTTTTTACTATTGCAAGGCTATCTGTTTCATAGGCCAGAATGGGTAGTTTGATTATGACATCTTATAATCCTAAACTGACCCAAGGAACAAGGTAGAAATTAGAGTTCAGTATGCCTGAACTCAGAATGTTTAAAATACATATTTTAGTGAAGGTGATTTTTACATTCTGTGTTTGAAAATAGCACTTTTAGAAAGGAAGTATTTCCTTGCTCAGTCATCCCGTGTGCCTCTGCTGGAATGTGGATTGCCTGTCTGGGTTTCGAATGACAGAAGGCCGGGGAGTAGGAAGGCTTCAGATAGTCTACGTAGGGTCAGGAAAGGGCTGAATAGACCTGGGATGCAATGGTGGAAGGGGGAGATTTCCTTGCACCTCAAAGGGCCTGGTCTGCCTATGACAATGCCGTCTCCACCTCCTGCCAGGAACTGGCAGCAGGTGGAGACAGGCAGAACTGGTTCTGGCTTGGCACAGACGCCCTCTGCCTAGAGGATCAAAGGATTTTTGGATACAAATACTGGAGCCCAGACCCCTGAATTTTAAAACTCATCTGGATCATGAAGACTGCCAAGAAGAAGAGCTGGAGAAGCTGTGAGAAGGAACTACCACTTTGCTGTGTGCTTTGCTGGGCTGACCTGCAGTGGCTGCTTCTGTCTTGGGCAGTGAAAGGCCTGGATTGGACTTTCTGCAACCTTTTTTGTGAGTCTCTCCAAGGACTTAAAGTAGAGCTTGCACCCTGTTCACGAAGTCTCAGGAACAGCAAAGACTTCAAGCTCTTCTGCCCACAGCACTGTGGACTGTGTGTTTTGTGCTGTATCAGAGGAAAAGCAACTCAACAACGTCTACGATGCCAACTCTGTGTACTGAAGGCACCACAGAGGGCACTGTCGCAACGCCGCACCACAACCTTGGTCTCACCGGCGATGCCTGTCGACGCCGCCACTGAGCCACTGCTTGCACCGCGACCTGTGAGCACCGCACTCCGCACCGCCTGGCTTCATGCCAGTAGGCTTGGAACTGCAGAGAGTTCCGCCAAAACACGACCTTGGTCTCACCGACGGCTCCTGTTGACGCCGCCACCAAGCTACTGCTCACACCGTGACCTGTGGGCACCGCACTCCGCAGCGCCTTGCTTCAAGAGGACACTTTGGCCTCCCTGACGCCACTGCTCCACACCGAAATCGCTATTGCTGCTTTCACCTTGGTTCGAGGGCACCGCTGGTAAGTCACATGAAGCACCACCCTCTTCCCGCACTGCAGCCTGGCTCACCGACGCCGGCACCATCGACTTCCGCTCGTCAGCCAACGACAGCGCTTCAGTAACGAGGACGACGCTGCTTGCACCATGACCTGCTAGCACTGCGACCCTGGTCTCACTGACGGGGCCACCGCCACTGAGCCGTTGCTCATACAGCGACCTGGGGGCACCACACGCCGCACTGATAAATTTCGCACTGCAACACCCAACGCCTGCTGACACCAGCGTTCCTGATTGCATCAGAGAGGAACTCGACCTGCAAAGCGAGTGACTTGGAGGGCCTCATCGCCCTGCATTTCTCACAGGTACTGTTTGCGGGTCTTCTCGACACCGTAGCTGGCCCGCGACCCCGCGACCCCGCGACCAGCCAGAACTGTTGGATTTGTTGTTCACGACGCCGTGGTAGCCCCGGGCGCGCTATTAACATTGAGGAACTTTGTTCAAATCTTATTTTGATAACTACAGACTATTTTTATATATAGTACTGTGGAATTTTGTCGCTTTTGGTCTTGTTTTAAATATATAAAAATATTGGATATTTTACTAAACTGGTGTGGTGTCCTTTTGTAGTGCGTACACTGTATTACTGTGGGTTATGTGCAAATGTTTTACACACTGCCTCTAAGATACCCCTGACTGCAAAGGGGGTGAGCAGGGGTTTTTTTAGGAGTGTAACTCCCTTATCCTGACTAGAGTGGAGATTTTTGCCTGGCTTCGGCCCTTGCCCTAGCCTACCAGAAATCCCATTTCTAACAAGTGCGCTCTACAAAACCTTGATTGATTGATTGACTTCCTTTATGAGACTTGCTATGCTCATCAGTGAAGTCAAGTTGGCATTCAGAGATTTATGTCTAAAGTACCTCTATCCTTGGCCTAAAGTACAACAAACAGGTTCTTCGAGGCTTTGTGTCTGGCTCAAAAAGGTTTGCCAGTAATGGCTCACTGTCTGTTCCTTTGTGAAAGACTCTTTAAGAATTGGTGCCAAATGATTTGCCCCTGACTCAAGAGGGAACATCATGTGACACTCACCACTGGGAAAGAATCTTCAAGTGCTTGTTCCTCACCAAGAGAAACATTTAGTAATGACCTGCAGAGTACCCAGTGAAACATGCATCACATATTTTTTGCAAATAACTATACATAATTGTTGTTGGTTAATAATGTGGTCTCTCCTGGGCACTGTGCAGTCACATCAAAGAAGAAAGCAATTGTGATCTTTTTGGCAAGTTTCCAGCATCCTCATTCAAAGAGCTGCTAGTACTTTTTATTCATAGCAGTGACTGGCACTCCCTTCAAATATTAGAGTGCCTTTCAAGGCTTCTTCTACAACATACAAATGTGCAGTCAGAGCAGGGATAATGACTCGCATTATTATACCTCAGCACCGCGATATTTATTGAGCCCGAAGAAAAGAAGAAAAAATCATCAGTCTATTTGAAGTGAGTATGCACATTTCTGCTCCTTTGTCATAACCGTCTGTGAACAAAATTACATCTGAGTTTTCTTCCATTGTTCAGTTCCAATTTCAAAGAAGAGGAAATGTTCAAGGATTTTTGCTCTGTTCATAATTCCATTATATAGAGTTTGTGAGGGGACAATGCTGTATGTTTCAATTTGAAATGTCTGAGACCTCCAGTAATAGCCTACAATACTATAGGTCGGTACGCAAGGACTTATGTCAGCCTCAAGAGACTATTTCAAGGACCTGCCTGACTAAAAAGAGAACATAAAATACCTCAGGCAGTAGTGCACCTCCGTAAAGGAATCTTCACAAATTTTTCTCAAAACTTTCTACATAGATGTTTTGTTTTACAACGTGGTCAGTCTTAATCAATGTGCAGGATCATCAAATAATGAACCAACATTTATTTGTTTTTAACATTGGAAATTCTTCCAAAGCCTAAAATTCTGTTTATTTTATTTTTTTTAAACACACTTTACTGTTTAAAAAAAAAAATAAAGCAATAGCTACAAGGATATATTAGAAATAATGAATAATTCACTGTGGTTGCAGAAAATAAATAGATTTTAAAATGACAAGCAAGGAAATGCATATAACAAATAGATTAAAAATGACAAGCAAGCGAATACATATCATAAATTAGTTACAAATGATAAGGAAGCAAGTACAATCCGAGTACAAAACTGGTGCCAACAAGCAATCCACAAGGTGTTCCCATTCTTTAGCCCTTTTAATCGCTCCCCCCTCTCTTCAACTCCCCAAACAACACAGTACTCTCCAGAACTGTCCATTTATCCAGTTCTTCTCGCCGTACAACTAGTCATTCGACGGCCAAAAGCAGATTTCTAGTGAATTGTCAATTCTCGTTTTGCCAGAATCAGCCCCAAGTTTGTAAATCTAGAAGTAGTCTTCCTCTTTTTGGGTAAGGCTATCCTCAAAGGAGGCAGACCACAGGTGTACAAGGGATCGCCAGTAAAGTTATTTCATGAATACAGTCCATTACCGCCACCTAGGACTCCATTAATGATGAGCAGGACCCTACCATATGAAACATTTCTGCCCGCAGCTCCCCACGTCTTGGACATTTTGCAGCAGCAGTCGCATGGAACCTACTGATCTTGCCAGGTATAAGGTAAGCTATTTGCAGAATGCAAACATTAATTAATTTGAACATGGCATTCGAGAGACAGTGGGTACATATGCTACGGTCCTCTCCCAGTCAATATCATGAATCTGGAGTTCTAGGCATGTCTCCCATTTCACTTTCAGATCAGCAAGGGGAGTAAGAACGTTAGCATGATATAGGCACATGAGCAATTTTACACGACCTGTCATTGTACAGAGCAGCTGACACACTTGACATGTGAGTGGCTCAGCACCCCCATTCCCCCAATTATTCAAAATTGTGGTGAAAAATGCCCTGTGCACCAAGAATTGACCACTAGGAATTCAAATTCCTTCAGCAAAGGTCCTAACATATGAGTAATAATCTATTCCGGTACAACTTCCTGACACGATTAACCCCATACTCAGCCCACCCCTCTATCCCGGTCAACGCTCCTACACAAGCCACTATCTTCATCCACTTGATGGGCAGATCGGATAATAGGGCAACTGGACATCGGTTCACTGTAGGGAATGTCACCAGAACTCCTGTATCACTAGGAGCTCTTGAGAAACCACACATATTCTCCCACAGGTAGCCAAGAGGACCTGCAAAAGGTCCCACAAGTCAGGCGGCATGCCAAAGGCATTCTGGATTCAGCCTACAGTAAACCCATTTATTTAATCCCTGCAAATGGGTCTCCAAGTAATAGGACTCAAGGTCAGGAGAAGCCAAACCACCCTCTACCACGATGCACCGCAATTTTGTTACCACCACCCTAGGCCTACCTGTCCCCAGAATTGTTCCAAGAGTAGGGATTCCAGGTCTCGGAACAGCCAGTGAGGCACCAGCAGCAGCAGCAAGGAGACAAAATAAAGCAATCTCGAGAGTGCCACCATTTTAGCCACCATTATTCTGCCAGCCACAGACGATGACAAAGTTGCCCAAATGTTTATACTAGCTCAAAGTGTTCCAAGGGCTGCCCCAACATTACCATCAAGTAGATCTTCGTATATTTTCACACCTAAATATTTGATATTGGTAGTGCTCCAGGTGGGGTGGCATCTCCATTGAGTGGAAACAAATGGGATTTCTGTCAGTTAACGTGCAGGCCTGAGTTTGCACCAAAGCCACAAATAAGTCAATTGCATCCAGTAAGTACTCTCCAACATCCCGGAAAAAGAGTAGCGGATCTTCAGGATATAATGCCATATAATGGCATTGCCCTCAGACCTCCAAGCCATGCTAAAAAAACTGGTGCAAGCATGGGTGGCCAGAGGCTCTATTTTGATAGCAAATTATAAGGGGGAAATTGAACACCCTTGTCTAGTCCAAAGCCCCAAATCATAAGGTTCAGATACAGTTCTGCCAGAGTGAACCCATGACGTGGGATCAATGTAGAGAAGCTTGATCCAGCAAATAAACTCAAGTACCAGTCCCATTTGAGCCACTACTTGATTAATAAATTCCAAACTTAGACTGTCAAAGGTCTTCTCAATGTCTTTTGCCATAACAGCAGCCATCCGTTTATCTAAGAAATCGTCATAGAGGAGTGCGATGAGTATCCAGATATGAAAAGCTGTATTATGCCCTGGAATAAAACCCACCTGATCTGTATGAATCAAAGAGGGCATATGGAGCAGAGGTCCATAGATTAAGAATGTTATAGTTCACATTGAGCATTGACAATGGCCGGTAGGTTCTGACATCAGTGGGAGAGCACCCAGGTTTCAGGCGAGGGATGACCAGGGCTTCACATGTGGACACTGTTAGAGGACCTGACTTCCGAGCTGCAGAGTCAAGCTCTATTAGTTTTGAAGTCAAGCTGTCCTTGTAGCCCGCAAATAACTCCACAGGCAGGCCATCTGCTCCAGGAACCTTCCTGCATCCAATATTTATTAAGGCAGCTCTTTAACTTTGTGTCAAGTAATATGTCCCCCCATTTCATCTCCATCCTCCTGTGAAAGAACCCACAGACAGCCCAAGGATAGAAAATCCTTAATGGCTAAGACCAGCTTAATAATCACCAAACATAATTTTGCAAGTACCAATGACTGGTAGTAGCTATAACCCCTTCTGTTGCGCTCGTCGGCTAACGGCCATCACAAGCATTACCTCCGTAGTGCTGCGCACGTCCATTGGCCGACGCAGATCCGCCCACTTAATCAAACCGCAGCACAGCGGCAGAATTTGTGCCACGGTTAACCGGTTAAAAATTAGGGCGTCTTCGCCAGTTTCATCTTCAGTATACAGAAGGTGTATTCAGAGGTGTAATAACACCTGTCACAATTATAATCCGTCAATTAGTTCTTAAAAAAGAATTTAACTCGTTTGACCAGCAAACTTGAATATGCAAATGTATGTGTTTGTGGCACATCTTAATTATGAACTCTCAAAAAAAGGCATTAGAGTAGTTTTTGTCATTGCTTGTTATACTTTCAAGAATATGATACGATCGAAGAGACTCATTCGGTTCATTTATGTCTGGCATCTTGGGATTGAAGAGGCAGTGGTGCTTTTTTCGATTTTGGATGCCATCACAACCTGAAGTAATGGACCAAGAAATAGCAGTTTGCTATAGAAAGGTCTACTGTTTGACTCAGGAGAGACATGTATCAACAACTCGCCACCTTTATGAGAGACTATTTAATGATTTATTTCCTGTTCAAGATGAACATCTAGTGATGGCTTGACAAACTGCTTCTGTATGAAAACATCTTCAAGCACTTGCTTCTGACTGAAGAGGGGTATCTAGTAAATTTGTACAAAAAACTTCAAACACTTGTGTCTGTTTATTTAATTTCATAACTTTGTGGTAATTGGGGACTCGCAAGTTTTTATTTACACATGATGCAGGACATACCTTAGATGGGATCTGCACAACCATGACCAGCTTATCCACAGAGCATCCTATAACACTCTCTTGGTCAGATCTTAAGGTCATTCCATTTAAATTTGATTACAAGAAGGTCCCAGTACAGAAACCCCTGGGACATGCTAGTCCTATAGGGAGACGAAAATGGAATAGTATGCTTAACAATCCTGAGCTACTATCTACGGCCGAAGTAGGCAAACCTATCCTTACTGACAACCTCTCATTAGATAACGATAGGCTCAATGAATGGATGACATCCCTAGCGGAGAATCTAGAGCCAATTGCTTGCCCTCGGAAGGGTCCCACTAATAAAGATTTTGCACCCTAGTTTACTCCCTGCTTAAAGAATCGATAGAGCCAATGCAGGAAATTAGAAATAATCTGGAGAAGGGATTATGCATTAGGGAACCTTATTCCCCTCAAATCTGCTCTTGGACACTACCACCATCAAATAAAAGTGGAAAAGAAGGCATACTACTCCAACTAAATCAATCAGGCAATGGGCATTCAGAAATTCATTTTTAATATCGTAAAATCCTACATGAACTCAAAAATATTAGACCAGGAGACACAACCATCACAAGGTCTGTGCAATCAAATTACAGAATTGTTTGAGCAAAAAATTACTGACCTGACAAAAGATTTCAATGAGCCTATCCCCCTGACTAAGAATATATCATCCTTAAGGACCACAGAAGATTTCTCTTGTTTTCAAGTAATCAGTATGGAACAGTCAAGGCAAGCTATTGTTTCCTGTAAATCAGGTTCTCCATTTGACCCATGCCCTCCCAGAGTATTACATGTACTTGTGGATATTATTAATCCAACTATAAATCATTTAATCAATGCTTCATTTGAGTCCTCTTGCTTACCAGACAATTGGAATATTGTGGCGGTAAAACCCCTACAAAAGAAAGAAAATCGCAGACCCCACCACCATATCCAATCTCAGACCTATATCATTGGTACCATGGATGAGTAAAATAGTTAAGCAGCATTTTCGAAATGTGTTGGAGACAGAGAGGGAAGCGGTTGAGCTTAGTAAGCCAATGGTGAGGTCAATATACCAACTTTCTTCGTCCATGGCTATGGAACCTTATTTAAAATATGTAACCAAACCATACCACCGTTTTCTTTTAATAAGGTTCAGGTTCAACCTGATACATCTTGTGCTTGGTTCCTATACAAAGTGGGGTACTCCAGAAAATACCCCACCCTGCACCTGTGACTGATTTTCCACACAGGATACTCTTCATTTAGTTATGCTTTGCGAACACTACTTGGTGGCCCGTAAAAAATTCCTGTTCCCAATTATGAAAGACTTAAACTTTGCTCAGGTGAGGCCGGCCCTCTTACACCTCCAGATGCTTAATTCTGTGCAGGTCACATATGGTGTAGCTTGCTTTCTGGTAGCAGCTGCCAGACTAAATAAAACAAAACTCTCTCAGATAAACAACCACCAAATCTGACATTTTGTTAAAATATGTCCTGGGGTAATGTGTTAAACATACTGGAAAGTGGTGCTTTAGGCGTTTTTTAGGCTGTTTAGTATCCATTCTCTATATCTACCTTTTTTAAAACTGTTTTCTTTTTAAAATAATTGTTTCCCTCTTAAATACCTTTTTAATGAATTCACATAGGATTTGTAATCATGTCTAAACTTGTTTAATTGTAATTTTATTTTTGTATTATGAACTGTGTATTGCTTTTATGGTTTTAACTAACCGAAATAAAGTTATTTGACTGACTGACTGAGTAAAATAGCGGAGAAGTTGGCAAATAAGCAACTAAATGACTTCCTGCAGAAAGAAAATAGTGTAACAAACAAGGACCCCCTGAAGAAAGAACTGGTTGTACTCCTAGGTCAGGGATAAATCATATATGTAAACAACAACCTAGGCAGACAAAATACTTGTCAAATAGATATAATATGTATAAAGGACCATATTAAAAATGAGGTTAAAAAACAAAATGTATGGGGGCGTGGCTTCGCGGGCGACGATGGCGGTTGCAGCTTCTTAGAGCTCCCGCCGACCAGACATTAATCCGGCTGATTATCCTGGCCCCCGTACCCGAAATTCACAGCCCATGTACGGCGAGTGTCGCTGAGAGTGTTGGGGACCCTCCGGTGTAGTTGGCGGAGCCTCCACATTGTCAGGCGGGACTGGGCGGCGGCGAGCAGAGTGCGGCCTGGTGCACAGAGAAGAGACCGGGGCCTCGATTTTGGCGCCTTCCGCCGGGGGGCGTCCATGACGGTTGGCTGGCCCGCTGATTGCCCGAGCCCAGACTGCCCCGAGGGCCACAGTGCAGCTAAAGTTCCCTCCGGAGCCCCGCTGGAGGGGTGCAAAGATCCTTAGTGCTGGGAGCTCGACCGGTCTGAAGTTGCGGCCTTGTAGACCCGGCGCAGCCGGGACCTCGAGTTTCGTGGTCCCCGACCGCGGAGATCAACGCCGAGCTGCTGCTGGGGCTGGACCTCGGTGACGCCTGGAGAGTTGCGGTCGCTTGTTGGGGTTCCCAGCCTGGAGAATCGGACCTCCACTGCTACACGACTACGGGCAGTGGACCAGAGTGTGGCTGGACGGAGCTCTGTGGGCCGGGTGAGTGCAGGTGCTGCCCTGATTCTGGTTACGAACTGTGGGTGCCTCCCCTGGGCCCCGGACATTCGGCGGAGCAGTGGTTGGCACTGGGACCGAGGGACCGATGCCACTGGGCCCACATCACACAGCGGGTTGGCCCTGATTGCCTGACAGGGTGTGGGACACGTAGACCGCCGGAAACTGGGGTGTGGAACCCGGGGCCGGCCTTGGACTGACCGGAGAGCGGGGCTGGACCAGGAGTCGAGGCGGCTGAGCCCCGCGGTGGAGGGAGGGCTGCTGTGTGGGTCCCTATTAGACATTGCAGAAGTGATAAACAGCCCTACACTGCCGCATCTTCCTGTTTTATTGGTGGCCCACGAACAATCAGCAGCCATGACCAGAGGAGGCGGCGGCCTCACCAAACAGGCGACCATTGACAAATTCACTGGGCCCAGTGGGGGCCCGGGCCCTCGGGAGGAGGAAAAGGAGGGGGGCCGGATAACGCGGCGCTTATGGCGGCAATCACCCAGTCCAGGGACATGCTGGACACCAAGATTGGCGCAGTGGGCGCAGATGTCACCTTGTTGCGCTAAGACTTGCGGAATGCAGTGGCACGGATTACGGAGGCAGAATCTAGAGTGTCGGTGGTTGAGGACGACGTGGGCTCCCTCAAGAAGAAGATGGCGGCGATGGAAACTGCGCAAAGGGGCCTGGCGCTCCGGGTGGAAGATGCCGAGGGACGCGCACGACGGAACAACCTCCGCTTCATTGGCTTTCCGGAACGATGCGAGAAAGGGAGCATGGAACAGTTTCTTGCACAGTGGCTAGAGGGCTGGCTGCCCCCGGGGTGCTATCCAACTGCTTCATCATTGAACGCGCACATCGAGCCCTGACACAGAGGCCGCCGGAGGGTGAACGGCCCAGGGCAGTGATAGCTAAACTCTTGAATTATCACGATCGCAACGCCATTTTGAGGGAAGCGAGAACCAGGGAAGCTGTTCTCTTCGAGAACTGTAAGATCATGATCTTTCCGGACTATACTAAGCTCGTGCAGTAGCAGCGCCACTCATTCATGGCTGCCAAGGCGAAGCTGCGAGGCCTGAAACTCCAGTACTCTCTGCTGTACCCAGCTCGTCTGAGGGTGATTTTCCAGTTGCAAACATTATTCTTCGACACTCCGGAAGACCTATTTAAATGGACCGATGAAACGGTGAGAATCCGGCCAAACGCCCAACCGGGACTGAACCCGGGCTCTTCGAGGGGGTCGTCACAGGAACGAGGGGATCGGACGGCCAAGAGCAGGAGGAATCGGAGGTCTAAATCACGAAAGCGGTCAGCCTCTGTCAATGGGACGCAAGACAGCGGCAGAACTGAATACTCGGACCAATCTGGGAAGGATCACTGAAAGCTTTGGGAACTCTGCGCCCTTCGCTTGGTGAGATGGTTCCCTGATGTTAGGGTTGGTGCGCTTGGGGTCCTGTAGACTGTGCACACAATCACGGCCTCAGCGTCAGTTCGAGACTGAGTTACTGAACGGGAGTGGGGTTGTGGAGCGGGGTACGGGGACTGCCTACTAGGGGCTGCCACTCTCCTACTAATGTGGGAGTTGACTGGGGAGGGGTGATGAGTTTACTGGTTTCTGGGGAGTTGGGATCCGTTGGCATGGTTGGTCCTGGGTCCTCCGTTCTGGACTCGTGGCTGCCCATGCCGCGACAGGTACTTCACAGTTCCGTGAAGTATAGGGGGGGGGTGTGGGGTGCAGGTGGCCAGAAAGGGGATGGTTGAGTTAGGGATGAGGGGGGCCGGAGAATGTGTAGGTGAGGGGACTGTTGTTGATGGGGGGTAGGGGGTGTGTGGGGGGGTTGCTCTGCTTGTTGTTCTGGGGTTATGGGGTGGACTTGGGGGAATGCACGTGCTGTTTACCAAGGTGCGGATTGAGGTGCACGGTGGGTGGAATTGGCGCAGCGGGCCTACTCGATGGGTTCCACTTGACTATGGCTGAAATGACTCATAGACTCCCTGAGGAGTCCTTACGTATAATCACATGGAATGTCAGGGGGATGCTCGACAAGATTAAACGTGGGGCAGTCTTGCGCTGGGGGAAGAGAGACGTCGCAGACGTGCTCTTGCTCCAAGAAACTCACATGATGGGATCCAAGGTGCTCGGTCTGCAGAGGTTTGGCTATCAACAGGTTTTTCATGCCGGGTTTTCCAGGGGGTCCAGGGGAGTGGCTATCTTGATTCATCGCAGGGTGGCCTATGTCCATGAGAGGCAGTGGATAGACCCGCAGGGTTGCTATCTTTTTATTAAAGGCATGGTGGGCATGGAACATGTGGTCTTTGGGAGTGTCTACGCCCCCCCCCCTCTGCAGTGGGCCCTGGCCGAGAAGCTGTTCACGGTGTGGGAGGACATCCCGGAGTCCTTAGCGGTGATTGGGGGTGATTGGAACGAGGTGATGGATGTATGTATGGACCGTCGGAGGCAACAGGAGATGCTTGCCACCCCCCCCCCCTACCAGGCTGCATGCTATGACCGAGGGAATGGGTTTGGTCGATGCATGGCGACATATGCACCCTGCAGCGCGTGAGTACACGTATGTCTCTGTGGTGCATGGCTCCTTCTCAAGACTGGATTATGTGTTTGTGCCCAGAGTATGTCTGTGTAGAGTGAGAGAGGCGGAGATCTTACCGAGGGGGCTGTCCGATCGTTCCCCAGTGTCGGTCAGGGTGGAACTTCTTAGAAAACGACAACCGTTCAGATGGAGGATGTCCTCGTGGCATCTCCAGCAGCCAGGCTATGCTCAACATCTGCGGGAGGCGATAGATCACTATTGGCGGGAAAACCTGGTGGATGACATTGACGCGGTGGTGGTGTGGGAGGCCATGAAACTCACTATACGGGGGGTAGACATCGCGTGGTGTACTGCGGCCCGTCGTAAGCGTCGGGAGGCGATCACTGCAGCGGCCGAGTTGGTAGAAACCTTAGAACAGCGGAGCCGGGAAGGGGCAATGAAGTTGTGATACGGTTACTTCTCCAGGCACAGCAATCCTATGCGTCTGTTTTAATGGATGAGGCCAGGCAGGCGTGGCTGGCCACGCGGAGTAGAGTATACCAGTGGGGAGATAAGTCATGTACAATGCTCCATAGACTTTGTCAGCAGAGTCTTCACCCTGTCACGCTGCCAGGCCTAACTACTGAAAACGGTGTGGTAATTACGGATCCGTCCGAGTTAGCGGCGAATTTTGATAGCTACTTTACGACTCAATATGCCCCATGCGACCGCCTATCGGCAGATGAGGTAGCTAAATTCATAGACGACTTGCCGCCTAAAGCGGTGTCAGATGAGACCAAGAAGGCACTAGATGCTCCCCTTACAGCAGATGAACTGGGGGAGGCACTGGGGCAACTCAATACAGGGAAGGCTCCCGGGCCGAGCGGCTACCCATGTGAGTTCTATAGGAAATTCCATCTACAACTGTGGTCCCATTACCGGTGTGCACTTGAGGGGGCGCGTGCGCGGGGCAAGCTACCTCCTGACTGGCGCCATGCGGAGGTGGTGATCTTTCAGAAACCAGGCAGACCCCCTGACAGGCATGACTCATATCGCCCCATCTCTTTGCTCAATATAGAGGCCAAAATACTGGCAAAGGCTCTGGCGACCCGACTGCTCCCATATGTCACAGACCTGGTTCATCCAGACCAGGCAGGCTTCATGCCTCGCAGGGCCACGCGACATAATATCCGGCGCGCACAGGCTGCGGTAGATGCCATGGGGGCCACCGGAGAACAGGCGGCTTTGCTGCTAGCTGATATAAACAAAGCCTTTAACTCGGTCAGCTGGACCTACCTCTTTGCGCTCCTGCCTCGACTCAATTTGGGCCCGGTCTTTCTGTCGTACGTCAGGCTACTGTACACAGACATCACGGCTTCGGTACGGGTTGCGGGGGCGATATCCGAGACGTTTCCCATTGGACGGGGGACCCGACAGGGGTGTCCACTGTCCTCATACTTATTCGCCCTAGCCATGGAGCCCCTAGCAGCTTGGGCACGCATAGATGCGCAGATGCGGGGATTTGTGTGGACCGACAATCTCTCAGATAGAATCGCATTGTACGCGGACGATGTTCTTTTCTTTCTTACTGACCTGCGATGCTCGGGGCCACGGGTATTGGACATTATGCGAGTTTTTGGGGAAGTCTCTGGCCTTTACCCGAACCCACGCAAGTCCACCCTGTGGGTACTGGGAGGTGGAGCTGGGACAGATCCTTGGACATCGGGACTGCAGGTGGCTACGGGGGGCTTGAAATATCTGGGAGTGTTCCTGTCGGAATCGGTGAGCATCAGCTGGGAACGCAACATAGTGCCTGTCTGGGAACGGGTTCAAGCGGATGTGAAAACGTGGTCCCGGATGCCCCTAACTATCTTTGGCAGGTCCGCGATTTTCAAAATGGTGGCGCTCCCGCGTCTATTATATCAATTGAAGTGTTATCCACACCCTATCGCACCCCAGTGGTTCCGGCAGGTCAATTCTGTCTTGGGTCGATTCCTGTGGGCTTGGGGGGCTGCCAGGGTGGCGCTGTGTCCCTGCTTATTATCCACATATTGTGGGGGCCTGGCCACCTCGAACCTGCTGTCCTATTATCAAGCCTCCCAACTGCTGATCCTGAATGAATGGTGGTACAGTGATAGCGGCGATCCGGCCTACGCCCTGGAGCGTGCATTGATGGGGGACAATACGTTGCATACGATCCTCTACTCAGCCCGGCTGCGGCGGGCATTGCCAAGTGTCACAAGAATTGTCTTCACTGTGTGGCGACAAGCATTGCGTCGCATGGGCTGGTGGGGTAAACTGACTGCAGAAACGCCGCTGTGGCATAATGGACGACTCCCCGCACTTGCCACACTGTCGGGATTCGACAGCTGGGACACGATCGGGATCTCATTGCTGGGACATGTAATGTCCGGGGTTACACTCAAATCGTTCCAAGAGCTCAGCACAGAGTTCGGTATGCCCCAGACCCAGTTCTTTCGTTATCTACAATTTAGACATGCACTGACACCCAGCATTGCCGACCTAGACTCGCTCCCTGAATTTAGTCCTATTGAGGCGAAGGTCTTCATAGGTGACCTTGGAGATAAGAAGGTCTCCCGCATCTACCAAACGATGGTCACTCACTGCTCCTCCACCCTGCGTCCCCTGAGGGCAGCCTGGGAGGCAGATGTTGGTCCCCTAGATGAAGATGATTGGAGGGAGGCCCTGGAATCCCCGCGGGGGGCTGCCATTGCAATGCGCTTTAGATTAATTCAATTCAAAGTCCTTCATAGGGCTTATTATACCCGTGAGCGGCTGTGGAAGGCGGGACTGATTGGGTCACCGGAATGTCTGCGCTGTGCGGCTGCGGTGGGCACGCTGCTGCATACGGTATGGTCGTGCCCTAGACTGATTGGTTTCTGGAGGGGTGTGTGGAGCTGCCTGTCTGAAGTGCTGGGATGGGACCTCCCGGGCACCCATCGCCTGGGACTGCTCCATATTCTTGAGGGTGTTGGTGTATATAAACGACATTTGCTGCTGTTGGGGCTGGTGGTTGCCAAAAGGGATCTGGCCCGAGCTTGGAAGGATGAGAGGGCTCCCCCCCTGAGTGCATGGAGGGCTGGACTGGACTTTTGCATGGGTCTCGAACGACCAATATTTGAAGCACAAGGATGCGACCTCAAGCACTTCAGGATATGGAAGAGGTGGGCGGATTATAGAGGGTTAACATTGGATCCCCCAGCAGAACCCAAGGAAGATCCCTAGATATATGATTCCAAGCGGGCCTGTGAACTGCGTCATGCCTGCCGTACTGCGACCGAGCACTGAAGCCTCTTACACACAGGTGCACAGGGTTAGGGAGGGATAATGGGGGGGTAGTAGGGAAGTTGGGTACTGGGAGTTGGTGGGGGGTGGGGCGGGGGTGGGAATTCTTTTCATTTGTGTTCTCCATTATCCTTGATTAGACACTGGCCATGTGATGTAAACTGTACCAAAATGCTTGGTGGCGTTCTCCTGATTGTGGGGAGCCACAAATATCACTTTGCCTGCTTCAATGAATAAAACTTTGTTGTGAAAAAAAAAATGTATTAGCCAATAGTACAGAAATTCATAAAATATTATTAAAAAATAATTTCCATGAAAAAACATACAATAAAAAATAGTTTGAAAAACTATATAAAGCACATAACATGAAAAGCAATCACAATATAATCAGTACAATTAAAAAAACAAGACGCAAAATTCAAAATACACAGGGAATGTTTGTGGCACAGAAGTAATAACTTTCGACGCACGTTCCGGCGATCAGCGCCTTCTTCAGGACAAGCCACACTGAAACCTGAGTAATAACGAACATAGATATTAAAACCAAATAAGTACATAAAATGACATATTCA
Source organism: Lissotriton vulgaris (assembly GCF_964263255.1). NCBI lineage: Eukaryota > Metazoa > Chordata > Amphibia > Caudata > Salamandridae > Lissotriton > Lissotriton vulgaris. Next base: position 1,584,419,099 of record NC_141695.1, read on the forward strand.
CTGACATATACAAAAATCTAAATATTCAATAATATTATATTTTAGCTAACATTTGTTAAAAACTTCAAAACCTCAAAAGAAATAACAATATAAATTTGGTCCAAGGCTTATCTATAGACAAGTTCATTATATTAAACCATACATAAAACACATCATAGATTTCTATGCTTATTTCTCTGAGGATCCATAGTGACTATCAATGTGTCATTCAGTTGGAGACATGGATGGAACTCCAAAAGAAGTTTGTTAGGTGGAAAGGCTGATAGAAAGTGTAATAAAAAAGGGGCTCGAGGATATTGTATGATGATTCCATACTAGCCCATTACATCAGTGTTCACTACCCCCCTATATCAGTGTTCACTTTTAATCTATATCTGAGTCTAATAATGATCTTCCTGTATGCTCGATACGTTGCTTGCTTATTTTTTATATACACATATATCCATATGTTTACCCTTTTATACACTAATCTCTAAGATCATAGTAGTTACATATATTTGATGAGCTAACATAGTGATTGTTCTAGTCCATCCTCCATCTCCATGCCCTTTTCGAGTTAGAGAATTCCTTTCCTTGACACACGCATTTTACCATCATAAACATCATATATTGGTCGTAGGGCGTTATTGTACCTTTGGCTAATTATTGGAGCGAATGCCCCCTTTTTACATGTACTTCTCTTTGAAGATTATAGCGAATGCGCACATATTGGATTTCTCGACATGATGCACAAGTCCATTTTCTATTTTTATGCCCATCTTTGCCACTTTGTTACTGCAGAATCCACTTCCGCAAGCCCTAAGCTATTTTTTTATTGTATGTTTTTTCATGGAAATTAATTTTTAATAATATTTTATGAATTTCTGTACTATTGGCTAATAAATTTTGTTTTTTAACCTCATTTTTAATATGGTCCTTTATACATAATATATATATATTTGACAAGTATTTTGTCTACCTAGGTTGTTGTTTACATATATGAAAGAAAATATCTTACATCCCAAACAATCTGGATTCGGACCTGGACACTCAACGGAATCAGTTCTGCTCCATACCACGGAAATCTTAAAGTTTACCCTAGATCAGGGCAGAGATACAGTACTGATTCTGTTGGATTTATCGGCCGCATTTGAAACAGTCTCTCATGATATTTTGAGAGACAGACTCGAGACGAGTGGGGTTACAAACAAGGCGCTCGCCTGGTTTTCATCTTTCTTAGAAAACAGACATCATATAATGACCCTTGGTTGCCACAAATTCTTAGAAAACAGGTATCAGCAGGATTGCCGCAGGGCTCCTCCTTAAGCCCGACATTGTTTAATCTTTACATGACCCCATTGCTAGTTTTAATTGACTCTTTTGGTTTCGAAGCTATCACATATGCAGACGACACGCAGATCAATCTTACCTTAGACAAAAACTCCACCGTTGCAGAAGAGAAATTTCACCACTGCCTAACGGCAGTCATGAATTGAATGAAACTCAACCATCTGAAGTGTAACAGTAAAAAAACAGAAATGATGCTGGTCGGGAATGGCAATCCCTTCACACCTAGTCAGTGGTGGCCTGCAAACACAGTTCCACTGCCTAATACTGTGGATACAGCACAGAACCTAGGAATTAAGCTTGATCCCACCTTATCTTTCCAGAGCCAAGCACTTGCAGTGGCAGGCATGTGTTTTCATACCATAAAGATACTGAGAAAGTTCTTAGATCTAGTCCCGATGAATGCTAGGAAGACAGTAGCTGTTGCATGGGGTTTGTCTCGTTTGGACTACTGCAACAGCCTATATGCAGGAGCAAACAAGGTTGTTCTGAAAAAACTACAGGTGGTCCAGGATGCCGCAGCCAGGTTGGTACACCGGCTTACTAGGGGATCCCCCTCTGTGGCAGCACTCCAACGCCTTCACAGGTTGCTAATCCACAAGAGGATCCTTTTTAAATTCCTAATAATCATCTACAAAGCCTTAAAGGCATATGGGCCAACATATCTCAGGTCCAGAATACACCCATATTCTACACAGCTCCTGCTGCGGTCATTCTCAAGTAAGTTCCTAGCAGACTCCAGCTATCGTTTGAAAACAAAAGGGGGAAAAATGATTACTGTACTACCAACAAAAGCCTCAAACTCTTTGCCGCTCCAGTTGAGACAGACACAGTCAGAACTTCTTTTCAGAAAACTGCTAAAAACATGGGGCCTCATTTATGAAAAGTGACGCATCGCTGCGTGAAAACAGCGATGCGTCACTTTTCACTGCGCCCTCCTTGCGAGACCAATGATGCGTCATATTTACAGTATGACGCATCATGGTATTTCTGACGTATCTGTATGGCGCAGAAGTGACGCATTGCTGGAGTGTGTCACAAAAGTGACGCAACTCCAGCAATGTGTTATTTCACATGGGGCAAGCCCCATGTGAAAGGGCCTGAGTCAGTGTTACGCCTGCTGTGAGGCAGGCGTAAGAAATTGACGCATTTGTGTCCTAGAAGTGGCACAGTGAAATCTTATAGATTTCACTGCGTCACTTCTATGATCCTGTCTTGCGTCAGAACGCCCCCCCCCCCCTGCATACATTATACCTGGCGTAGGTATAATGTAGCGCAGGGGTTTACAAAGTGACGCATCTACCTAGATGCGTCACTTTGTAAATATGGTGCAACAAGGCACATTTTTTACGCTGCTGGTGCGTCAAAAAAAGTGACGCACCGGCGGCATAAAAGTGACGCATGGCCTCATAAATGAGGCCCATGGATTTTTTCTGCACCTGACAACCTGGTACTTTCTCTCGTCTGATCCTCTCCTCTATCGGGACCCTCACACTGCTTGTTTCCACTGACCTCCTATATCCTCTCCCCCAGCGTCAAGATACTCCTTGGAGTGCACCTTGCGCTTTATAATTATACTCATTCATTCATTCATTTACAACCCTTAAAAATGTCTATTAATTTTACAGAGTTAAGGTTGTGAGTTTGAGGCAATGGCATGCAACGACATGAATTGAAAGTGTTCTATGGCTCTGGATAGGATGAAATAGCATAATCTGTGAAGAGTTAATTGAAGGTAAGTTCTCAGGTGTGACAGTTTTTTTAATTGCAGAATGTGTTTTGAGCTGGATTCTATTTTCTGTGCTCTAACAATGTGTTTCTTACTGTGCTAATGCATGCAGACACGATGTGTGCACGTCGATCTTGCATTAGCGTCATAATAAAGCTGTGCCTAATGGATTTGATAATGCTTGTTGATTTTAGCCTCACCAACCTGCCATGCCTACTTGTCTCAACAAGCTCACTGTTCTGTACTACAAAAAGCCCTTCTAAACATTTTGACCTGCTGCTCCAGATTGCTTATTAGGTTACACACAAAAGTCAACATAAAGCTTCATTGATGGCAGTGTAGTATTATCAGAACCATCTAAAGTGCCAAGCCTTTTAAATTTTAAATAATTCCATAACTGTCCTGATCTTTTTGCAGTCTGTAAGAGGCTGAAATACATTAAATGTAGGAGTCATCGTAAAATAACTACCTGTCAGTACAACTCTATGGGTCGGATTTAGGAAGGACAATGTGCATTTTTCAAATTGAAGTTAAATGTTACATAAATTCACTACCACAGGAATAATGTTGTCCAGAAACATGCTAACACTTTTCACTTAAGGGTTGTTCGCTGGACCAGTCCCACCACTGTGTGCCAATTGCATTGAGTTGAGCTGGGACTCTTGCACCACTGGTGGTATTTCTAATTTGTCATCGTTCAAGGTTAGTTTGCGGATCCTCATCCATCCAACAATTTGGCAGCGACAACCAGGTGCAGCTCTTTTCCCAATTTTCCAACCACAGAACCAGATAGTGTCATCTGGAAACCCATGTTAAATCCTCAAATTACTGCATATAGTGGGACAGCCTAACAATTGAAAAGTAGGAAGATGAGAAATGAGTCTCTCCGGGTACCTTTTTTTAGAGGCAAATGCCTTGAGAAGATGGAAATATTTCAAAAATATTTACACCCTACCTTTACGGAAAGATTCCAGTTACCTTTTTACTGTGTCGCTCAGGCCCGTGTCTTTGTCTAGCCCAGGTTTTTGTCGAGCGTTTCAAGGAGCAGGCATTAGTCCAAAATGCATCAAAGAGAAAAACTGACATTGATAAGAATAATGCTTGTATTCATGTCCACGATTGGTAATTTTTCTTAGCCATATTTCAGTCCGTTGTTTTTCGTTTACTGTGCTGCTACAGATAATGATCCTGCTAGAGATATCAGAGTTTTGTCTAGTCTCAGTTTTCACTTGCCATAAAGTAGCGCAGAGTGTTAATATGCCTGCTGCAAAGAATTCCTACCGTGCATTGCACAGATCTGTGGGGCATATTACCAAGGGCCTTATCGCCGCTTTAGTGGGAATTTTTCCCGCTAAAGCGGTGATAATATTATCACCCTATTACCTAGCTGTCGCTAACACCAGTTAGCGACAGCTAGTAGGAGATAGCGATCATCTTGGTGCTCACTTTGCATGTCAGCGATATTTATCGCTAATGACATGCAAAGTGGGCGTGCCAAGATGTTAGCGCCTGGAAACAGTCGCTAACATCGCTATCTCCTATTACCTACTTTTGGAAATAATCGCGCTAAGCGTGATTATCTCCAAAGCTAACGCCTGCCCAGAGCAGTTCTTAGCCATGTTATCCAATGGTAGGTGGATAACATGTAGCTCGGTAATGCATGAATATCGCTGACTTTTCAGCGATATTCATGCATTTCGGCCGATTTTTATCGCTTTTGAGATAAACCTTGATAATAGAAAGGTTTATCTGCGATAAAAATCGGCGGAGCTCGGCGTAATGATATTGCCGCTAAGCCAACATAGCGATAATTATCGCTAGTTGTTGGTAATATGCCCCTGTATTTTATGTGGATAGCTGAGTGGCTTTCACCACAGAGATCCTTTTGTCACCAGAGTTCATAAGATACAACCCTAATATAGAACAGTGACTGTAACGAACTGTAATCAAACAGCTGCATGCAAACTGCATAAAACAGGTATGACGCTATGTTTTTTCCCCTCAGTCTTTCATTATCTATTCCTAATGTTGCTGAAAAGGGTTTTCTGTGGGTCGATATGCAGTCCTATTAGAAAGGTCATCCTTTACCTGTGCTTTAAAAAAATTAAATATATGTGAGAGAGGGGCCATGGAGAGATGAGGGGCACTTTTGCCAGGTGGCCATGAGAGAATCAAAGGAGCTGGTGATTGGCAGGGACACCAAAAATTATTGTGGCACTGGGTGCCAACAGCGCTAAAGCCGGCATTGTGTAGACTTCCCACAGTTGGGCACTGCTGTCCATTGCCTAAGTATTGGACCTACCGCTATCTGTCGGGTACTCCAAAACCTTTTGTAGTAACACCTCCTATTGTTGCTAAATTTGTTTGTTTGCTCAAGGAATCTGTGCACTTTAAGACTGCTAACAAGTGCTAAAATGCTTCTGCTCTCTTCCTTAAACATGGTAAAATTGGCTTACACCTGTTTGGCATATTTAATTTACTTATATGTCCCTTGTAGAATGGTATGCCATATACCCAGGGCCTGTAAATTAAATGCTACTATCATCAGACCTGCAGTATACATTGTGACACCCACTTAAGTAGCCACGTAAAACATGTCCCAGGCATGCCATTGCAGTCCGAATGCACTATTAAACTGCCAATTCGACTGGGCAAGTTAACTCCCTTGCCAAACCTTAAACTCCACATTTGTTGCATATAGGTCATCCCTAAGGTAAGCCTAGGTATCCCATAGGACAGGGTGCATTGTAATTAACAGGTTGGATCTGTACTTTTAGGTTTTACATGTCATAGTATTGAAAAACTCCTAAACTCATAAATTCGTTTTTCACTACTGTGAGGCCTACCTGTCCCATATGATAACATTGGGTTGACTTATTGCCATTAATGAGTGCCAAATTTGATTGGGAACAGGTAAGCATGTCATGTTTGATACATAAAAAATTTTAATACAAATTTTTCTCTAGTGGTAAATTTTGAATTACAATTTTGAAAATATCACTTTTAGAAAGTTGACATTTTCCTGCCCTTGTTATTTGGTGCCTACATGTGTCCTAGGTCACATGACGGGGAGTAGTTGGCTGTTTGACTTGTTAATATCTCCAAGACAGTCACACAATAGAGGGATTAGGTTTGCCTGAATGGGTCATCAATTGGCAGGATGGGCGGTAGCTGAGCACAGCCCCTATTGCAACTTATTAGGGTGTTCTCTGCCTTCACATGGAGGACTTGTCACTATTCTGTTGTCCATGCAGTGAGTTTAGATTCAGACTCGTAAGTCCAAGCACTTTAAAGGGCAACTTCTAGGAACGTTTCCTCCTTCAAAGAAGGCATCAGGGATGAAAAGAGACCCTCAGACAAACTCGTCAGTTCACTTTCTGGATCTTTGGAAGGACTCTCAGAGGACAGCCTGCTGCTGTGGCATGCTGTGTACTTCACAAGACTGCTTTGCTTTACCTTAAAGGACTGCTTTGCTGCCTAGCACCTGTGGTGAGCCCTCAGAGGCCTGTCCTGCTGCTTGCGCCCTGCATCATCACATGAAACCCGGACTACCAGAGTGACTCAATGGGCTAGTTTGCTGGTCTCCTGATCAGGGCCTCCGGACATAAAAGTCACCCACCATCTTTAACCTTAAAATGGACCCATCTTAGTGAGTCCTGAACCCCCAAATAATCCCCCTACAGTTGTGGTGTTAAAGGTGCTCAGATAGCTAAAATCCAAAACATGGGACTTAGAAAGTCTTTGGCAAAAAACTGGTCTAAGAACAGGGAGCAAACTGGGACCAACCTGCTTGACTATCTGCCCACGGTGCAACGCAGGTCGGCCAAACTTTGCGGTAGCTCCTGCTATGTTATTCTCTGCAACAGCAAATCCTCTTTAGCTGTCCCTCAACACAGGGAAATCAGGACTCCTGGAACTCCCATCAGTTACAGCCTCCAGCTTCATCCAGCTGAAGATGTTCTTCTTAAAAAGAGTTTGAATGGAGTAATCTTCACCGCAACTTCATCCACTTACTCCCCGACGACGACAACGACAACTCCTCCTCGGACACCACCTGCAGCCTTATCCCAATAAACTTTACATTCTCTGAATATTTTTTCAAACTTTCTTCTAAGTCTGAAGGCAAGAGCCGACCAGACCCAGTTCACTTCTTGGATCTGACACACTCTCCGTGGTCTTCCCTATGTTTGGACTTTGACTAAATGCCCATGGTTGGCGCGTTGATCTTTTAGGGGCTAGCTTTTAAATTAAACTTCAATCATTCATAACTCCATTTCTAAAGATTTTTGTCATTTTGGGGTCAAATAATGTAATACAATCTTCTACATTTTTCTAAGTTAAGCCTGATTGTTTATGCACCAAGCTACCAGAGGGATAGGCAAAGGTTAATTTTGTGATTTTTGTGGGTCCCCTTGACAGAGACTGTGGCTGTTGCTTGACAGTGTTAACATCCCAGTCATCAAACAATCATATTTCTCATGCCAAGCAAATGTGTTTGTGAGGGGGAGCCTGCCTTTTCCCCCATCATGACCCCTGCGCCCGACTCGCAGTTCGACCTGTCACCTGCAGTGTGCCGCAAACCAGAAACACAAGGGTTAACTAACCTGTACTCCTCTCCCATACAGGAATAGGAACGTCCCGAGGAGAGAGAGAACCAATGGATTGAAGACCCGGGAAACTGAGGGTCAGAGCGTCCTCCTTGAGACGGTGAGGAAAAGGAGAGTGAACAGAAACCTGAAGTAGGACGCTCGTCGAGGATTGTGACTGAAGGAGATGTCATTCACTCCCCACCAGGACGAGAGGACAATGGATCCAGGGCCGCTGCCATTTCCGAGAAGGAACCAGAGGGCGTGAACGCAGAGCCTGATACCTAGTCACGGGACTGGTGGACACCCCCTGAGGATGCCTTCACGGCGCCGCAACTCCGGAGAGTTGCGACCTCCATGGTACATGGTCCAGGGCAGGAGAGAGAGCGAGGGGAGGGTTTGTTTGGATACCGGCACAAGGGTTGTCCGGACAGTTTCCTTTTTTGTTTTTTGGGGGGGGGGGTGACTGTGCACATTGTTATTTTTTTGTTTCACTTTGTTGAAGTGAGCCGAGATGACATCGGAACTCCGGGATTCTGAGGCCTGACTTGAAATCTAGATTATGGTCTTTTGAGTGGCCGCCGCTTATTGGGGTGATAGCCTCCTTTAATTTGGGCTCTGCCTATCCCTAAATACACTGTTTTCTCCTCACCAACTGAAGCTAAGGGGCAGGAAGTAGAAAAAGGACCTACCTTCTATAGGTCCCGTACATTTATAGTCTCTGTTCTACCCCTCACTGTAACTTGCCTAGTGCACACCTGTTTTTTTCCCTCTCACTCCTGGGACTGGTGACGGTACTCCTCTCCCTTTCTAAACCCAGTAGTGTTCAGGACATTCGAACTTAATACCTTCTCTTTCTACTTTCCTCTCGGTACCCCGGGGACGTCATACCACCACTCACTTGGAGGAGGAAGGATGGAAGAAGGATGCCTTTATGGGCAGAAGGCCTGTGCTATCTTTGATTTCCCTTAGAAAAGTGCACAATTAGATAGATTTTACTCAGGCAAAAAGGATGTGCTGAAAAAGTGGGAAGGATTGCCCTAGGAACCTTTTCCTCATTGATTAGGGAATGTGCAGGATCGACCCTCAACAACAGGCTAGTGAAACCTACACATCGGGCACCTCACTGTAATAATCCAGGAAAGGCTTGATAGATATATATAAAAAAAGTTTATTCACCAGCACAGCATATGGTCCTTGTACAGCCACATCAAGGTTACAACTGACAGGCAATACAGAATGCTACATGAGCAAAGCTCTGTTCAGAACATGGAATGCATGCAGAAACATAACATGTTGCATGCAGTTAAAGAGGCAGGCATAAAAGACTAATTAATAATAAAACTGTAACAGAATATAACACAACTCCCTCATTTGAATAAAACAAACAAAATATGTATTACTCTCAATCCTGTAAAGAAGTAGGTCTTCTTCTGACTCGCATATCATCTTTGATTCTTGACGCCACTGAGTCAGGGAAATAATTAGCTTTTGTCTCACCATTGAAACTAATGCATTGGTCTAAATTACCTTGAGACTGAGACTGTATATCATTTTGTGTTGTACATTTAGCAATTTTACTCACATTCCAAACTTTGCCATCTTGGGTAATGACAGAATTACTGAAAACCTTTTTAACCTGAATTGGACTACCATACTTACTCATGCCCTTGCTAACCATGAAAGGTTTCAAGATCCTGACCCAATCCCCAACCTCCAGGTTATGCTCTCTTGTCTTCCACTTTTTATTGTACCACAAAGCTGACTTGCTTTGTTTGCAACTAACCCTGTTCGCAATTCCTTGAATATCAACTTCATCCTCTGCCCAGTTTTTGCATTTCTCCTTAAACCACCAGGGACATATATCTGACGCAGGATCTCTACCTTTAAGTAGGTTTGAAAGGACTAACCTCCGTAGTGGTATGAGGAGTTATGCGATAAGTCCAAAGCTTCTCCCTAAGCACATTTAACCAATTACCTCTCTCCTTATTAGCATCAGCAACAAAACTCTTTAAAACTTGGTTAAAGCGCTCAACCTGTCCGTTCTCATGTGGTTCATAAAGAGATGTCCGAATGTGTTTAATATTGCAAGTCTGAAAAAATTATTTCATCTCAGATGAAACTAACTGCACACCATTGTCAGACACTAACACAGAAGGGCATCCTTCTCTTGCAAAAACTTCCTTGAAAAAGGAAATAAAGACTTTAGAAGTTACATTAGCCACAAATTTCACTTCTGGCTATTTGGAATGATAGTCTATCATGACTAATGCAAAGCGTGAGGTTTCTGATAAAATATGAAAAGGGCCTGAAATATCAAAAGCTATTTTATTTCAAGGAAACTCTGTCCATTTCACTGTTTTGAGGGGTGGAACATGCAATTTTAGCATCTTATCATTAATGCAACACTCGCTACATCTCTAACAGTACGGTCAACAAATCTGTCCATATCTGGCCACCAAAAATGTAACCTTATTAGACGCTTCATGGCTGAGATCCCAGGATGAGTTTTGTGTGCTAACTTAAGTATCAGCTCTTGCACACCACCTGGCGGGATACACTTTCCAGATTTGAAAATCAATTCACCTTCACAACACAACTCATCTGCCACATTATAAAATGGAAGTAAATCATCCCTGACATTGGCTTTGTTGGGCCAACCCTCTAAAAGATATTTCTTTAACATTACCAATTTCTCATCCTCATCTTGACATTTCATCCAAAACTGTTCAGTGATATCCTGATACTGAGGAGAAACAAAATCAGATAAACCTAAAACAAAATCGACCTCCCTAAGTCCATTAACATTGTCACACTTACTTTCACAAGGAAGAGGTGACAGACAGTCAGCAGTAAAAAAAAAATTCCCAGGAATGTATTCTACTGTAAAATTGTATTCCTGCAACTTTGATGCCATGCGTGCAATTCTTGCCGTGGAGTTCCAACCTCCACCAACCAATAAGATATGTACAAGTGGCTTATGGTCGGTTCTCAGGATAAACTTGCTGTCCATATGTAAATTCTGTAATGTTGAATGGCCCACACAAAAGAAAGCAGCTCTCGTTCAATAACCGCATACCTGCGCTCCGTCTCACTCAACGTCCTAGAAGAAAAAGCCACCTTCCATTCTATGACACCATCCGTCTGAGATAGCACACACCCCAAACCATACAAAGTTGCGTCAGTGGTGATGATACATTTTCTACCCATCCTAAAAGGTTTCAAAGTTGGTGAATTGACAATATCGTTCTTAATATCGGTGAAAGCTTTTTCTTGTTCAGCTTCCCAAACAAATGCATTACTTTGCCTTAGTAATCTTCTTAATGGCTCCATTTTGGTAGCAAAGTTACCCACAAATTTGCTGTAATACTCGCACATGCCCGAAAAAGAAAGCAGTTGTTCCTTATTGCTTGGGGCTGGAGCACTGAGGATAGCTTCCACATTAGATTTTTTAGGAATTAAACCTTCCCCCGATAATGTATGGCCCAAGTACTCAACAGATTTCCTAAAAAGTTTGCATTTGTGTGCCTTGAGGGTAAGACCATACCTCTCCAGTCTACTACACACTACATCTAAGTGTGAAGCATGCTCAACCTCATTTTTTGAAAAAATCAAGATGTCATCCTGAAAGCACTTTACAAACAAATCAAGGTCTCTACAAATTTGGAACATAACTCGTTGAAAAACGGAGGCGGCAGAAGCCAACCCAAAAGGCATCCTTTTATATTGGAAAGGTCCCATGGGAGTGATGAAGGCTGTATATTTTTTAGATTCTTCAGTGAGCTCAATTTGATGGTACGCCGACCTAAGATCCAATGTGGAGAAAATCTGCGCACCATCAAATAGGGAATCAAGCTCATTAATGTTTTGAAGGGGATGACAATCTATGATAATGTTGGAATTAAGTGCCCTTAAATCAATGCAAACTCTCAATTTTTGATCGGGCTTCCGCACCAAAACTATGGGCGAAACCCATTCTGAGGACTCAATGGGCTCTATAATGTTGTCCTTCTGTAAATCATTTAACATTTCCTTTAACTCATCTCTAACATTGAGAGGAACCCCTCTTAGTTTTTGTTTAACTGGAAGTGCTCCTTCCTTCAGTACAATTTTGTGTGATCACAGAAAACTTTGTCAAATTTGTTGCTCCAAAAGGAGATGTCATTTTTCCCTTCCCCACTGGGACAAATAGCATTTACCATTTCTTGCTCACTACAAAGAGAGACAGGATCCTTGGCACGTGGATTTAATTTGATGCCAAGTTCCCATTGGTCATGCCAACCAAGCACATTGACTCCTTTCACAGCAATGTATAATTTGATGTGAGCTAACCTTCCCCTAAAACTTAACGGAACTTTTAAAAATCCTTCAATATCAATCTGGTTCCCATTGAAGCCTTCTGCTAATATATCCGATGGTTGTATGTTAGAAATATCACAAACATTTTGTAAGTTTTCAATAAAGTATTCCTTAGTAATTATGGTCCACGGGGACCCATAATCCACCATAAGTTCAATAGCAATGGTAAAGATATGAAAAACACATTTTGGAGATTTCTTACTGGTTAACGCTACACACCCAGTTTGAACAATAGAGACAACATAACCTCTGTCAAGGTCTTGTTTTACATACTCAACATCACTAATGGAAGATACTTCTGTAGGAGTAACCGTGTTAGTGGGTGGACGTGATTGTCCTGCTCGCCATTGGGCATTATAAAGTTTTTCTCTACAAACATTACTAAAGTGTCCCAATCTACCACAAATGTTACATGTTTTATTCATAGCAGGACAACACTGAAAAGAAGCAATATGTGATTTGCTACCACACCTAAAACATCACACCGAACTATTAGTAAACTCTGTTCTTCTGTTATTGGTACTATAAGCATTTTTTGTTCTCACTTGTGTAGGAAGGAAATTGTTGCCATCCACTTTGGTCTTTACAATGCATACTTCTTCTTCAGTATTGGTGTACTGAAGTTAGAACTTCTGACATTTCAGTGGATTTAGCGATGGCAATCGTTTCTTCCAAACTAGGGTCACCTATACACCATAATTTATCTTGAACCTTTTTGTTCTTAACATGAAAAATTATCTGGTCACGGATCATTTCATCGGACATGGCGCCGAAATTACAATGCAAAGTTAGGGCTCTTAAAGCAGTAAGAAAATCATCAAAAGATTCCTCCTGTTTTTGTGCTCTAGTTTAAAATTTGAAACGATTTAGAGCAATATTAGCTGTGGGTTTGAATCTTTTTTCCAATCTACCAAGGGCCTCAGTATAAACATTCATAGTATCACCACTACCACTAGAGACTGACAATTGGGGTAAAGTTCTAAAAATCTCTCGGCCCTCAGACCCTAAACAGTGTAATAGAATACTTTTTTTTTTCCGCCCCCATACGTTCTCCGTCGATAGCTCTCATATAATTGAAAAATTCTTCCTTCCACCTGGACCAAGGCATTGGGGGATCACCCTTAATCTGTAAGAATTTAGCAGGGGGATCAAACTGCATTGTTACAAAAGCAAAGTAACCCCAAATATGCTGAAAATGCAATGAAAACTTTGAAACTATATACACAAAATGAGAAGAAAAAAAAGAAAAAAAAATAGAATTACAACTGAAAAACTGCAAAAAGTACTTGTAAATATTAGCGTTGATGAAGAAATCCTTTGATGTCTTTCAAAAACTTGTGGCTGATCAAAGGTGCTCCATAGACAGTCTGGAACAAATAAAGAAAAATTCCAATAGAGTAGAGATGTCGCACAAGAAATTGCTTAAAATGTACTTAAACTGCCTCTTCACGTTTTAAAAATTAATATTATAATGTTTGGAAACAAATAAAAATAAACGCGTCTAAATGGAAAAGCTCTGCGTTTAAAACAAAATTATCCGATGCTTGTGGAAGCTAAGCAACGCTGTCAATGACGTCAGAGCCACTTCAAAGGAAGAAATGCCACGATAGGCTGAACGTGCTTACATCAGTGTCGTTAGTGTGAAATGAAGCTTAGGCTAAACTCGCTTACGTCAGCGTCATCAGCGTGCTCTAAAGCTGAGGCATCTCAACAGAAAACAACTGGATGCACACGCTTACGTGAGCGCCGTGAAATCAAAACAGATGGTTGCTAACAGAGACAACGTAATCCACTGCGCAATCCATAGAAAGCTTTGGAGTCATAATGAAACTCAAGAGGGGCTCGAGCAGGCACAACACCGACCTCAGCTCAAGAGCGCCCAGGATGCAGAGGAGAGGCTCGAGCAGAGATGACGTTGTTGGCAGGAAACTAGGCAACAGTAAGTTGAAAGATGCTTGGATTGCACGGATATGACAATTGAAGTAAAACCTTTCCAAATCACACTGGAACAATTCCAATACTTCCCAATACTTGCCGAGAATGTCACTCTTCTTGTAGAAATGAGGCAGATCAGTTCCTTCTTGTTCCCTCGAAATAAGAGATAAGGAAAAACCAGTAAATAATCCGAAATAGTGGAAAATGTAGAAATGGGTCCAAAACTCTGCTCCTGTGCTGAAAATGGCTGGGGTAAGGTTATACCTCATTGCAAAAATTTGTAATAATCCAGGAAAGGCTTGATATATATATATAAAAAAAAAGTTTAATCACCAGCACAGCATATGGTCCTTGTACAGCCACATCAAGGTTACAACTGACAGGCAATACAGAATGCTACATGAGCAAAGCTCTGTTCAGAAAATGGAATGCATGCAGAAACATAACATGTCGCATGCAGTTAAAGAGGCAGGCATAAAAGACTAATTAATAATAAAACTGTAACAGAATATAACACTCACCCACAGTGATAAGAAACCTTTCTGAACCAGTGTTAATACAGAAGCTGCTGTTTGAAGCCTGTGAGGAGACCTAACTGTCTTGCCCTGCTCCCACTTGTCCACAGGGTAAGTTTGGCTGACCTCTTGTGTGTCTATAGGGACATAAAAAGCTGCAAGACGCCTTTTTCCTGAAGTGATTTTCTGACCAGTCATAACAGGAACTGAACTGGACCTTAATGGTGGCCTCAGCAGATTCCTGACCCCTAAGTGCTGTCCCTGAGGCCGTACAAGCTTTAGAAGGGCTCAAGAAACTCAGAAGAGTTGGGAACTGTGAGAAATCAGGACCTGTTTGCAGTGTCTCCCCACTTTCTGCCCCAATTTTGACCTCTAGATACTGGTTTTCTGACTCTGACTGTGCCCTGGACTCTGCTAACTGGGGCCTGCGCTCTGTGTTAAACGTAAATGGTAATTGTGTATAAATACAAATGGGAATGACAGACCTCTGTAAATCCCTAGTAGATAATAGGACAAGGGAGATTAAAAAAATGCCTATGAGTCCCTAGTATATAATAGGTGATTTATTTGTTGAGGTGCATTATAATCACATATGTATTCTGCATCCATACAAAATCCTTTGTCTTCATAACATAGTGGAGCAATTAATGTAGAAGGTTAATGTATCCATTAATGTGAAGAATTTGTGTTGTGCAGTTGACTATTATTCATGTATCTAATGTGCTTATGAACGTGGTAATTTAGATGCAGGTAACAATATTATTTGAATGTGTTTATTTCTTATGCAAACTTTAAAGTTCATGTGCCATTTTCTTATGTTAGCTTAAATCATAGACCTGAAATGCATTCCCCTCGAAGCTCTCATTTAGAATTAACAGTTAAATTTCATGTGGTTTGTGGATTTCATTCTTTCTCGTGTTTTGTGTTGCAGGTGGAAGAAACACCCTTGTAGCTAGAATTATGCCTTTGTTTCAGGAGTCAGACACGTAGAGGATACAGCGTGAGCTAAGGCCAATAAGGAGAACTGTTGTATTTTCAGGTGTACAGTCAAAATATCGAATTTTTAATATCAAGTAGCAATAAATTTGAGTAAAAAATATAGAATAGACATAATATCGACTAGACAGAATATAGACTACCAAAATATCGAATAGAATAGTATTAATATTGAATAGAATAGTATTAATATCGAATCAAAAATATAGAATGGACAAAGTATAGAATGGACAGAATATAGAATACAAAAATATCGAATGGACAGAATATAGACAACAAAAATATCGTATTTGAGGTAAGTAAGTTAATATTATTTTTAATTTTTGCGTAATATAATCCTGTAGCGGGTTGTGGGTTTATAGGGGTATAGGGTGGGAAGTAATTTAGTTATAATTCATTAAATATGTTATTTTATTTATTGGTATTTATGTTGAATTAGTTGTTAATTAATTATTAATTGGTAATTAATCAAAATATAATTGGTAATTATTTTTAATTGATTAATTGATAAATATGTTAATGTTAGTAATTTATTTTCTGTAGCGGGTTGTGGGTTTATAGGGGAATAGGGTGGGAAGTAATTTAATTATAATTAATTAAATATGTTAATTTATTTATTGGTATTTATTTTGAATTAATTGTTAATTAATTGGTAATTACTTAAAATATAATTGGTAATCAATTTTAATTGATTAATTGATAAATATGTTATTTTTTGTAATTTAATTTCTGTAGTGGGTTGTGGGTTTATAGGGGAATAGGGTGGGAAGTAATTTAATTATAATTAATTAAATATGTTAATTTACTTATTGGTATTTATTTTGAATTAATTGTAATTAATTGGTAATTAATTAAAATATAAAACGCTATCCAACGCTTTCCCTACTGTTGCACTCTCTGGAGTGGGAATAGTAAATGTTACCCCTACGCTATCCAACGCTTTCCCTACTGTTGCACTCACTGGAGTGGGAATAGTAATTTTCACCCCTACGCTATCCAATGCTTTCCGTTCTGTTGCACTCTCTGGAGTGGGAATAGTGAATTTTACCCCTACGCTATCCAACGCTTTCCCTACTGTTGCACTGACTGGAGTGGGAATAGTAATTTAAACCCCTATGCTATCCAACGCTTTCCCTACTATTGCCCTCACTGGAGTGGAAATAGTTATTTTTACCCCTACGCTATCCAACGCTTTCCCTATTGTTGCATTCTCTGGAGTGGGAATAGTAAATTTTACTCCTACGCTATCCAACGCTTTCCCTACTGTTGCACTCACTGGAGTGGGAATAGTAATTTTTACCTCTACGCTATCCAACGCTTTCCCTACTGTTGCACTCTCCGGAGTGGGAATAGTAAATTTTACCCCTACGCTATCCAATGCTTTCCCTACTGTTGCACTCATTGGAGTGGGAATAGTAATTTAAAACCCCTACTCTATCCAACGCTCTCCCTACTATTGCACTCACTGGAGTGGGAATAGTAATTTTTACCCCTACGCTATCCTACGCTTTCCCTACTGTTGCACTCTCTGGAGTGGGAATAATAATTTTTACCTCTACTCTATCCAATGCTTTCACTACTGTTGCACTCACTGGAGTGGCAATAGTGAATTTAACCCTCTCGCTATCCTACGGTTAAAATATTGTATATGTTTTGTTAATAATATGAATATATATATATATATATATATATATATATATATATATATATATATATATATATATATGTGTGTATATATATATATATATCCACAAATATGGCTCAATACTGTAATCCAACGGCGCTCATCCACCGGTGCTGACTTCAAAGCAGAGCCCCGCTTTCTTAAATTCACCAGAAGCTATCAATCGATAGCATAAGTCAGCACTCACCACAGAAATTCTTTCCTCAATTGTCACGGTGTGATCAAGCAACAGTGGGTTGCGAAACGCGTTGGTGCTATGTGATGCATGCTGCTTCCAAATAAACCGTGACAATTGAGGAAAGAATTTCTGTGGTGAGTGCTGACTTATGCTATCGATTGATAGCTTCTGGTGAATATATATATATATATATATATATATATATGTATTTTATTTTTATTTTTTAAGTTACATTAATTATTTATTAATTTTAAGTTTATTTAAGTATTTTAAGTATGTTTAAATTAATTATATTTATTTTTATATTAATTTTAAATTACTTTTAAGACATTTAAAAAATTCGATATTTTGAATGTCTACATTTTTTACAACGATATTTTGGAGTCGATATTTTTGTACTTACCTGTTTGTAGATAGGCAGTCGATATTCTGGCATTCTATAGTTTTTTCCACGATATTTTGGCAGGTCGATATTTTGATCCTCGATATTCTGTCAGTGATCCGTATTTTCACACCGAAGAAGGCATGGGAATCAAGTTCACCATGTTATTGTTTAGGAGCATCGCTGTCATGTGGAAAAGTACCTAATAGAACGTGGTTGTAGGGGATGGCGAGACCCGCAATGAATCTTGGGCAGATACCTGTAAAATTGGGACGTTGTAAGTAGGGAAATCGGCCCACTTGTTCTCTGCCTTTGTAGAGAGAGCATCTCGGAACGAACTCTGACTCAATGGCTTTATGCTATCTGACCCATCAATGGTGGAGAGACTTCTTAGGAAGACTCCACATGCTGACACCCTTCTATTTCCTTCCCCAAAAAATGCTTAAGTAGGGATGTCACTATAGTGTTAGCGTAGGGATCGATTGATGCTTCATATTTATCATCAAGAGTAGCAACAACATGAATGTATTGGTGTCTCCCTGGGCACAGATGTAGGCACTGTAAACTACAGCTCGACTTTAAATAAAACAACAAATATTCTTTTTTCTTTTTTCAGCCGTAAGTGATTTTATTCATCAATTAATGCATCCAGGTAGGTAAATAATTGTATGTATTAATTACTACTGGGTATCCATATTCTGTATAATATTTCATTCCCAATGCATTTCGGCTACTGCCTTGATCAGGGGCATATCTGGTAAAGAAACAGTATAGTGCACACCACTATAAATGAATACGTCACTGAATATTATCAAAACACAAAATGTGTAATATCAATCAAGTACTAATGTTCAAAAATGAACGTGTACATAGTTAGAGGTGTATCATAACTTACGTGAAAGATTAAGTGTAAACAAGACATTTAAACAAGCAATGGCGTTGCCAATAGGTCTCGCAGTAGGAAAGTTGGAGCTATTACAATTGCAAATAACAATGCCTTTTATTTTTGTTTTCATTTTAAAAACATAAAGGGCTTTGTCATTTACAAAACCAATAGCTCCAACTTTCCTACTGCGAGACCTATTGGCAACGCCAATGCTTGTTTCATGTAGAGTGTTAGAAAGAAAGACGGAAAGGAAGACCGAGGGGAGGCAGGCAGATTAGGAGGGAAGCCGGATGGGGGCGGGAGAGCCTGGTGGGGGGGCATGAATGCGCGAGGGGAGGCAGGCGATTTTGAAGGTGATACAAAAAACGTAAGCTCGTTTTTAAGCTTAGTATTGTGTAATGGCGCCCCAAGTTACTTTTCACGGAGCACTGTAGTGCTGTGACACAAACATTAGTATTGTGTAATGGCGCCCCAAGTTACTTTTGACGGAGCACTGTAGTGCTGTGACACAAACATTGTGAATCACTGTAGCGTTAATTTTAATTGACAAAAAAAGCGCCCCAAGTTACTTTTCACGGAGCACTGTAGTGCTGTGACACAAACATTGTGAATCACTGTAGCGTTAATTTTAATTGACAAAAAAATACCCAGCTCGAAGAGGTGATGGGGCCAGACAAGCAGTGTTATGGGAGGGGTAAGGGGGTCAGCCCGCTTAAAGCAAAAGTGAATAATAAAAAAAAACGAAGTCTGATGTTGCATGAAGCGAGCGTCAGCTGTGGAGTGGGGAGGGGAGTGCTGGGGAAGCAACAGATGCATTTTTTTCATGTAGAGTGTTAGAAAGAAAATGGCGCCCCAGGTTACTTTTCACGGAGCACTGTAGTGCTGTGACACAAACATTGTGAATCACTGTAGCGTTAATTTTAATTGACAAAAAAAGCGGCCCAAGTTACTTTTCACGGAGCACTGTAGTGCTGTGACACAAACATTGTGAATCACTGTAGCGTTAATTTTAATTGACAAAAAAATACCCAGCTCGAAGAGGTGATGTGGCCAGGCAAGCAGTGTTATGGGAGGGGTGAGGGGGTCAACCCGCTTAAAGCAAAAGTGAATAATAAAAAAAAACGAAGTCTGATGTTGCATGAAGCGAGCGTCAGCTGTGGAGTGGGGAGGGGAGCGCTGGGGAAGCAACAGATGAATTTTTTTCATGTAGAGTTTTAGAAAGAAAGACGGAAAGGAAGACCGAGGGGAGGCAGGCAGATTAGGAGGGAAGCCGGATGGGGGCGGGAGAGCCTGGTGGGGGGGCATGAATGCGCAAGGGGAGGCAGGCAATTTTGAAGGTGATACAAAAAACGTAAGCTTGTTTTTAAGCTTAGTATTGTATAATTTTGAAGGTGATACAAAAAACGAAGGGAAGAGAAGGGAAGAAGCTGGCTGGGGAGGTACGGCCACACAAAAAAGTAAGCGAAGAGAAGGGAAGAAGCTGGCTGGGGAGGTACGGCCGGCCTGCGGCCGGCCATGAATAATTAGGGGAGGAGAAGCCCTTTGATGTGCTGGGCCGGCCCTGAATGCGCGTGCATGTTTAATCATGTGGTTCACGTGAACTGCATGAAAACCGCGGGGCTGAAAGCCCTTTGGTTTGACGATGTTTTCGCCACTTGAATTCTCGCTCCGCTCGATGCGCTTGCGCACATCGATAGGTCGCGAGACCTAAAAATGTGGCGTGAATTTCTTAAAGATAAAAGGGTGAATGCGGTGATCTTTAGGGTGTATGTGTTTAGAAGTAAAACTGATCAACCCCAGATGCAGGGAAATGAGGACTCCTGCTTTTTGATCATCTGCATCCTATTTCTTGAGTTAATTGTCTTGTGCATGTTGCACTGACTCAACTTTATACGCAGATTTGGCTTTATGTTGATCCCAATGTATTTCTACACATTCATTTTGTGGTGTCTCTATGTCCAGCTATTTTTGACTTTGCAATAAATGAACAAACCTTAATTATTGGTCTGTGGTTACTTTGTGTCCATAGAAATTCTTCTTTGATTTGATTGACATTGTTTACAATTTTCACCCCTCCATGCTTTCATACTGCTAAAAGTAACCATCGAATTGAAGATCTAGAACAGATCAAGAACTTATGGGCCCGGTTCATTCAAAGGGCAGGGAGGTTTTGAGGCCCAGTAGATTTCCAGCCAAAATCATGCATTTCAGCCGCTCTCTCCTGATTGACCAGCCTTTCCCAGGATGAGACAGAGCAGCTCTAATGAGGTGTGAAAAGCCCTTTCAGAGAGACAATAGGTTTCCTGTGGGTGGAGAAGTACAAGCAGCAGAGCAGATGGCAGGAAGGAGGTGAGTGGTAGCCAAACTGGTCTTCAAAAGGAGAATATCACTGTAGGACAACACAGGCCCACCTCTACATCTTGCTGTTTCAGCCACACAGGGGCCTCTGTGATCAGATTAGGGAGAGTGCTGGATAGGGAGTGTTGAGGAAAATTAGCCACACCAATAGGTTGGATTAGCCACATCCAGCTCCTCTGGAGATAATTCCCCCATGTTGAAATTTGAAAGAATGATGCCTTCTGGGACAGGAATATGCAACACTTTGAAAGGAAGTGATCACATAGCTGGGTGGCACCCTGCATCCCATTGGTTAGAGTTGCCACCACTTGATGCCGAGAAAATATGGATAAATATGGGAGAGCTGCATAGCTCATCAGATCTGCTGCATGAAGTGACAAGAAGGAGACAGATTGCCCTGCCTGTACCAAGAGGACCGCACTCGCCAGAACTGCACCTGCTGCACACTGCACACTGTGCACCAGGAGGACTTTGCCTGACTCTGACAGTCTAAGGAGTGGACTCCCTGCAAGCTACAGGTTAACAAAACCCACCATCATCATCCCCACCAAAAGTCTTCATCCTATGGTGCATCCAGTTGACATTTAGGGAGTTGGCCAGTGACATTTTGGGAATTGTAGTCCAGACCTCTCAAGGACCATCTAGGATATTCTAGACCATTTGATTTGTGTTTTAGACACTTTGATCCTTCAAGAAGAACTTCAGGATGAAGCTCCAGACGTTTGGAGACATTTGGAGCAAATTTTAGAAAAAGCTCCATAAGGTGACTGACCCAACCTCAAATGTCAAGCAGGCTACTTTCAATGCGATCAGGCCTGCATTTCAGGTTCATCCAGCTGAAAGCTCCTGAGCTCCAGGCTTCCAGAAATTGACCGGTGCCTCGGAGAAAGCCAAGCCAGTGAACCCGCATAGAATCCGGCCCGGCGAAGTGCTTTGCTCAATGTCGAGGGAAAAAGCTTCAGAAAAACAACTAAGTGTAAAGACCTGCCAAAATATTGTGGAAAAATATAGAATGCCAGAATATCGACTGCCTATCTACAAACAGGTAAGTACAAAAATATCGACTCCAAAATATCGTTGTAAAAAATATAGACAGTCAAAATATCGAATTTTTTAAATGTCTTAAAAGTAATTTAAAATTAATATAATAATAAATATAATTAATTTAAACATACTTAAAATACTTAAATAAACTTAAAATAATTTAAATAATTAATGTAACTTAAAAAAATAAAAATAAAATACATATATATATATATATATTCATATTATTAACAAAACATATACAATATTTTTACCGTGGGATAGCGAGAGGGTTAAATTCACTATTACCACTCCAGTGAGTGCAACAGTAGGGAAAGCATTGGATAGAGTCGAGGTAAAAATTACTATTCCCACTCCAGAGAGTGCAACAGTAGGGAAAGGGTTGGATAGCGTAGGGTAGGGGTATAAATTACTATTCCCACTCCAGTGAGTGCAATAGTAGGGAGAGCATTGGATAGAGTAGGGGTTCAAATTACTATTCCCACTCCAATGAGTGCAACAGTAGGGAAAGCATAGGATAGCGTAGAGGTAAAAATTACTATTCCCACTCCAGTGAGTGCAACAGTAGGGAAAGCATTGGATAGCGTAGGAGTAAAATGTACTATTCCCACTCCAGAGAATGCAACAGTAGGGAAAGCGTTGGATAGCGTAGGGGTAAAAATTACTATTTCCACTCCAGTGAGGGCAATAGTAGGGAAAGCGTTGGATAGCATAGGGGTTTAAATTACTATTCCCACTCCAGTCAGTGCAACAGTAGGGAAAGCGTTGGATAGCGTAGGAGTAAAAATTACTATTCCCACTCCAGAGAGTGCAACAGTAGGGAAAGCGTTGCATAGTGAGAGGGTAAAAATTACTATTCCCATTCCAGTGAGTGCAACAGTAGGGAAAGCGTTGGATAGCGTAGGGGTAAAATTGACTATTCCCACTCCAGAGAGTACAACAGTACCGAAAGCGTTGGATAGCGTAGGGGTGAAAATTACTATTCCCACTCCAGAGAGTGCAACAGTAGGGAAAGTGTTGGATTGCGTAGGGGTGAAAATTACTATTTCCACTCCAGTGAGTGCAACAGTAGGGAAAGCGTTGGATAGCGTAGGGGTAAAATTTACTATTCCCACGTCACTAAAAAATGCAAATATAGACTCGTACCAGCAGGAAAGCTAAATGACTCGTTCTGATAGACGAGCGGAGGCAATGTAACAAACTTCCAGGAAGACAAGCTTCTTCGGTCGCAAATCATATGCATATTGTTCCCTGCTCGCAATCAATAAAGTTCTTTGGATTTTTGTTGTTTTGGTGTCTATTTATTCATAAAAATATAATCTATTTTTATAAATTGGAGTTGGGTTTGTATTTTGTGTTGTGTCTTACATATTTAATTTATTGGTGCTTTAAATGCTTTACACACCTGTCTCCTAAGTTACGTCTAACTGCTCGTTGCCAGCTACGAAGGGGTGAACAAGGTAATAATGTATTGAGACTTTGTTTGAATCTTCTATTATGTTTGTGTTCTTATTACTAGTGGTAAGTCACTACTTATCACTACTAATTAACCACTTTCCAATATTTGATGTTCAGCAGTGAGGCTATGACCCTGTGTTTAAACTGCACCATACAGTAAATAAGTTAAGATATTTCAAAGAATTCCTTTAAATTGTCTTAAAACTAGAGTTTTGACTTTTAAACTTTTTTTAATTTTGACTAAACTGTTCTGAATACATGTTTTGATTCTAAATTTTCTCTAATTTTGTTTGATAGTTGTTGTGACCAAAAACGAGGTATAACATGGAGCTAGATCTTTCCAACCTCCGTAAACTCACCGTTGAAGAACTTAAGGGGATGCATAGGGCGAGGGAGTTACCAGCTGACCTTATCTGAAACTTCTATTGTGTTTGTGGCCTCAGTACTAGTGGTAAGTCACTACATATCACTACTAATAAACCACTCTCTAACAGGAACATTTTTGGATTTCGAAGATCTTTGACACGTCAGCAGGACTTCATGGCAAAGATGTCCCCTTTACATTTTGATATCTAAAAGTAGAAATATTGAATAGGAGGATGAAAAAGTATTCGCTCAACAAGACAACGTCACTGGCCACTAAATTTGAATTCATTCCACTCAAGGCTTTTCCAACTAAAACCAACGGCTTAAGCAGGACCTCGCCAGTGACTATCTTGCTTGGAGAGAACTTCAGCAGATACATCCTACATCCTTTCCGAGCTGGAGAATTTCAACTTCTGTTTCACAGATTAACTCAGAAGGGAAAATATTTGACTGGGATGAACCTGCTTCATGTTTCTAACCCACACTCCATTTCAGTCAGCCTGAAATAATACCTAGGTTCATGTCAACAGCAAATAGTGATAACTGACCGGTGTGTTACTTTTCTTGGAAACTTTTGACTCAAATATTTAAACATTTATATCGTCAGTTCCCAGTATTGTATTTTTGTCATTTTTGTTATCATGTTGCTCATTACACTTGTATCTATATTAAGCAATTAAAATGGAATTTTTATTAAGTTGTGTCTTTGACTTTTCACTTTTTCTGTAGCACACAAATCCAGAGAAAATTAAAATTACTAATATTTTCAAATCACCACATACCTGCAAGATAGATTAGTTATCTGGATGTAGTAGTAAGATTTTTAGAATGACCACATAGTTTTTCCTAGCTACAGATTTGACTAGGAGACCCTACCTTACATGAACTTGTTCATTGACCCAGGATTGACAATGTTGTTTTTGCATAAAATACGTGTGCTGCAATGATTAGGAGACAGAAGCAGATAAGCATGATTACGAGCACCAGAACCGTATATAGTAGATATACTTTTACCCTGGTGCTAAAGCAATGTAAATATGCAGGCATATAAAACAAGATAGTACTCTGGTGTACTCCTATGATGTGAACCCTACTCTAAGTGTATCTAGAGTGTGTGAAGATGTGAAGCCAATAATCCCCCCAAGGGACAATCCAGTCCCATTACCTGCTGAAAACGTGTGAAGGACCCTGTTTGGGTCACGAACTGGACATCCCTCACAAGATGTCAGAACGCTGCATGGTGATTTCTCAGTATGCAAGGACCCTTGGTGTCAGTGGAAGTACCACCTCTGCAAATATATTGGGATGCTCCTCTTTTATAATAGAATGCAGCCTTGCGATGTACGAATAGATAAGTGATGTTGTGGATATGTAGATAGCCCTGTCGCCTTGTGGATGAAGATAGTGATGACATTTGTACGTGGCAAGTTACGAGCCCTTGTAAGTTGCTTCGCTACATGGGTCTAAACGGGGAATATAACAGCTCACATCTTACATTATATGTCTTGGGCCTTGCATAAATCACTGTGTTATCTCTCACTCATGATAACATGGTCAGTGTGTGATGACTCCTGAAAGACACACTGCTTTTCTGTTGCTTTTCCTATATTGCCTGTAAATTAAGGGTTAGTAGTATTTCATTTTGTAGGTTGAACAGTAGGTTTTCTGATTTGGAAAGCATGCCAGTGCCTGATGTATTATTAAACTTGCTTTTCATCTTGGCTGGGGATCTGAATTGTAACTATGAACCTGTGTTGGGCATAAGTGAGATTTTTGAGGAGGAAGATCAGGCAAATAAAATCCCCCTCCTCGGGAGCAACAAATCGGTGAAATGTTCCATTCTGGCTCTCCAACTGATCAAATTATGTACAGAGCATCACCTTAGGGCCTGTAACGGTCGGTTACCGTCTGACACCTTAAAAAAACCAACCTTTAGTAGGAATACATATAGGAGCAACTTGGATTTTGCGATAGTTTCTATCCCTCTTTGGTCGTATCTCATAGATCTCGAAATAATGGAGAGGGCAGAAAGTGATCACTTTCCATTAAATTTGTCACTAAACGCTGCATTATTTAGCGATCCTTCTTCACCACTCTCCTTGGAGGAGGGTGTTGGGGATGGTAATGATATTCATATCAGTAACAACAGGAGATCGCTAAAATGGCCATTTATTTTGGATCATGGTGATATCTTGAGCGAAATATACTCACTTTTCGCTGGGACTTTTGCTACATATCTGAGTCTAACTCCCGAGGAGGAAGCAAAAACCCCTTTTTTGACCACACACCAGGAGTTTTTCCAAAAATTAAAATTACTGGTAACTAAAATGCCTAAAAAACCCCAGCAGAAAACTCAGAATCTGTCTCACAGTAAGCCTTGGTATGACAGATCCTGTAGAGAGTCCAAGAGGGAACTGTTAATTGCTATTAAATCCAAGTCGCAATTGGATGTTAAAAAAGCTAGAAGTAACTATAAAACTGCCCAAAGGACATCGAAAATTGCGTGGGAGGAAGAAAAGTGGGCGGAATTACTGATAGCTGCAAAATCACACGACACTGTAGTTTTCTGGAAGTTGATAGCAAATGGGAATAAGGTAGGAAGGGTGGTCAAAGACACTTTTCTAGACGAGCAAACCTGGGTAACCCATTTTACCAATTTGTATAGGAAATATGACGACCCTTATACAGCATCCACTGCAGCAAGTCCCGAAATTCCAGTAGATCCGCTTGTTTTTACCTTGGGGGAAACTGAGTTGGCCATAAGCCAAGTAAAAACTGGGAAAGCCCCAGGTTTGGATAAAGTCCCCGGGGATCTTTACAAGCATGACTTGAAAACATGGGCACCATATATCAATTACCTATGCAACAAACTATCTCACAGCTTAGAATTTCCTGAAAGCTGGAAAGGAGCTGAAATTGTTTTAATATATAAAAAAGGAGACAGGAAGGATCCCTGTAATTGTCGCCCAATAAGCTTAATGGACATCCTTCAGAAAATTTACTCGCGCCATATTTTAGTACGAGTGAGTAACTGGTTGGATGAAAATTCATTTTTGACTAAATTTCAAGCCGGGTTCAGAACTAAAGTCAGCACTATAGATCAGTGCTTTAGATTCTGCTGCCTCTATTGGAAGTACGTAAAGATAAAGAAGGCCCACTTATATGTTGCCTTTGTTGATTTAAGGGCAGCATTCGATTTGGTCCCACGTGATCTTCTGTGGAAGACGCTGAGTGCAGCGGGTATGCCAAACAATATAGTAGCTCAAATTATAAAATTACATGATGGGAACTTTGCGAGAATTAGATGGGGACAAAATGGCGAATTATCACGGAAAATCCCAATTGAACGTGGAGTTCGCCAAGGATGTGTTTTGGCCCCCACGCTCTTTTCTATTTTCGTGAACGATATTCCCTCATACTTAGAAAGATGCAAAAATGATGCACCTAAATTGAATGGCGAAAGAGTAGCATCTCTATTGTTTGCTGACGATACTATTCTGATATCCCAAACAAAAAATGGCTTGCAGACTTTACAGAATACTTTTAATGATTACTGTAGTCAAAAGGGGCTAGAGATTAACGTAAAGAAAACGAAATACATGGCCCTTAATCCAACCAAACCTGACAAGGGTTGCCTAACCTTAAAAGGGACAAAGTTGGAATCAGTGTCTCACTTTTCTTATTTAGGGGTGACGCTAGATTGCAACTTTACCTGGAAAGCACAATTGGAAAAAAGCAAATTGTTATTTGCTCAGAACGTTAAACCAATACTCAGAGAGCAAAGCTTAAGCACCAGTAAAGCGGTGCGTCCAGTTATGGAACTTTTTAAATTTAAGGTTCAATCATCAGTGCTATATGGCGCTGAATTGTGGGGGCCAGGGTCCAAGGAGACCTTTAGTATCCACGATAACAACTTTATGCGAAGCTTGGTAAGGGTTCCGAGAGGAACCCCATTAGTACCTCTGCAATTGGACCTCGATTTTAAAAGAACAGATCATCAAGTTCTTATTAGACCGCTTATGCTCTGGGTAAGATTGTGGCACGTTTCTGAGCTTCAAGCTTACAGAGAAGGGCTGATAGAGATCATGGCGTTGGATAGTAACAAAATAATCCCTTGGCTTACACATGTTAGGACTTGGCTTAACCTCATAGGCCTGAAACATTTTTGGGTGCATCCTGAGCTGTTACCATCTAATCCCAAACTAGTCCTGAAAAAAGCTTTTTGGTTGTATGTAGCAAATATGACTGCAAACATTAGTACTAGTGGCTCATTAGTCTCAAAATTCTTAAGTTTTAAGGACGAACCCTTATATGAGTCCTTTATGGACGAAATAGAGCCCCCACTTGCCAAAACACTATTTCTAAAGTTTAGATATGGAAATCTTTTATTAAAATCAACTTTGGCTCGCTGGGCAAGGAACCGTGATCCATCGGCCGAGGTATTGGACGAAGCTTGCTCACTTTGTGAAAACAACCAAATAGAGAATGAGCAGCACATTCTTTTCTTCTGTCCTATCTACGCCCATGAAAGAAAAAGATGGATTAAACCGATATGCCTTCTATTAGGCTTGAGGTCCTGCCATCAGGCTCTGAGAATTTTGACTACTAACACTTCACAACAGATAATATTCAGTGTCAGTAGATTTCTACTTTCTATTTGCTACCGTAGGAAAAAAATGGGCCATCAGCTGTGAATCGAATTTTTTATAATTTTGGTCTTGATTTATGGAACTGAATTTGTTTATATTAGCACTAATAGCACTACACAATTGAATTTGCTTATAGAACTACTGAGGTGTCCTCCAGTCTCATATGATTTTTATTGTCATGCTCCAAGTATTTACCAATATGTGTTGCACAGTTATATAGAATGTATTTTATTCTTTTAGTGATTGTCATTTATTTCTACTAAATTGTAATGTTTAAACTGTTCTTTTATGGCGTAATGCCGAAATAAAGATTTGAAATGAAATGAATATAACAGCTCACATCTTACATTTTATGTCTTGGGCCTTGCATAAATCACTGTGTTATCTCTCACTCATGATAACATGGTCAGTGTGTGATGACTCCTGAAAGACACACTGCTTTTCTGTTGCTTTTCCTATATTACCTGTAAATTAAGGGTTAGTAGTATTTCATTTTGTAGGTTGAACAGTAGGTTTTCTGATTTGGAAAGCATGCCAGTGCCTGATGTATTATTAAACTTTGCAAATTAATGATTTTAGGGAATGAACTATACATTTACATAGTGCTTGCAGGATGGACCTACATTTCAGAGCATTAGGTCTGATGTGGGGACTTTACAGATCCTTGTAGTCTTTTGCTAAAATAGGGAGATGGAGTTCTTTAAGTACTCATATTCATTTGGACTAAACCAATTTTTTCTAAGAATATATTTTGTTTGCTGTCATATTCCTATTTTTAGATATTTTTGTTGGGTGTGAGTCTGTAGTATTATTATATATTATTTCATTTTATTTCCACCTGTTAATCACATATTTGTGTATCCAACAGCAATGGAACACCACTTTTCTCAGGTGGCATGGTGAATATTTATTAGATCATTTTAAGGTCACGAAGTGCCATGAGTTTTTAGGGGGTAATATTGGATTTCACATTGTGTTTTTCCGTCTCGGTAATTTCTATCCCTTTCTGGTTGCTTTTTTAAACATATGTACTGTTAATGGCATTGCCAATGTAGTCATAAGAAATGCTGATTTATTACATAGGTCTCTCGTTTCAAGAGTTAGTTGTATATCATGTTTAAAAAGATTTCATGCATTTTTTTCAAGAATTTCATGCTTAAATTTGTATGTTGACCAATTTAGAAAGAAAGAAAGGCCTTTTCAAAATAGCTACAATTTAGTTTTTGACAGTGTTGTTGTGTTCGATTTTAGATTTCAAATTAATTTCCCGATTCATGCCTTTATACAGGTACAATTCGCATTGCCCTTAAATAGGCATAGACATCCAGTCCTTATTTTGGCATTGCCCAAATACATGCATGGCTACTTCCATCAGTTCTTCTACGTCCCAACGATTTCTTGGAAAGCCAGACTCTTAAGCCGTTAGGAACTTCCCCTTGCTTTGATAACGATTTCTCCAAGAACTCATTTATTATGCATGAACATCTATTCCTTAGGGGTTCATTCATGACATTCATATACCCAACTTTACGTCAATGCTGTCATTCCTAAACACCTTCAAGGTATACCTTCACTTGCTATGGCAAAGCACAATGTAGTTCGGTGCAGTTCGACTACCTTCCTGCCCGACGCAGCTCGCTACAGCAAGTGCCGAAGGAAGCCAACTCTCCAGCTGACGCACTGAACAGAAGCTGTCATCCTCCTGCTGAGAATCCAGTTCCAGTGTTTCTGACTCCCCTTGCTGGGTGTTGGGAAATCGAGTCAGTGAAAGAGATACCAACCTCTCCCATTCTAAGGTATGGAGCGGATTAGAACCTAGAGAAACCTTTGGGAATTCTTGGCAAAACTAAACCTATGCTAAAGACAGACACTTACGTCTTCCCTCGTACTAGACCTAGGTTAGGTACATTGGGGTAGGAGTTTTTTAGAAGCACCAGTTGAGTATTTCAGCCTATGTTATATATGTATGTATTTTTACATTTCATAGCAACAGACAATGCTATAACAGTATTATTTTATATTACTGTTTACGCTGTATGCATTATACTTTGCATTCTGTCTAACGATTATAGCAGTTCACGTCTCTTGCATGAGAAAGAAGACTGTTCAATAAACCCTTTTATTGAAACTCCCATCCATCTATTTTTATGCAAATCTGTAGAAACGAAGTATGCCTGATTGACTGAGTAAAATAGTTATTTATTGTTTCCACAACTCTGGAGATACGTTTCGATTCTTGGTGAAACAAAGTTGTCATGTTTATGCGGTTGTCAGAAACTAATCCCTTCTTGTTTACTCGAGAAAGTTTCTAGTGACCTCTGAGCTAGGTGGCACTCACAATTACGTTTAGTATACTCGATAGAGACATACTGACCTCAGTCCAAAGTCAAATCTATTGTGTATAATATTCCAATGCTCAAAGCCTATTGGGAATATAGGAACTACACTACAGTGTATGTATTGAAAGATTGTATATTGGGACCTTTTCATGATCTATCATCTTTATGTTTGGTCGCAGGAATAATTTTCCACAGATCTTTAGCAGCTCTATGTCAGAACATTTTACACAGAAACATCACCCAATAAAAATATCAAATCCAAAATCTCTGTGGTGAGATTTCTTTAAATGATATTTAGATCAAGAAATGTATGTCAGGCAATATTCTGACTATTATATTCCAGTACGGGACCACAAATGGTTGTCTGTACCATATCTTCTATATACTGTAGCTTCTCCGTGAAAAGATCACAGTGGGTTCTGTTCTTGGTAAAAATATATAGTGAAGTTACTCGGGCCCACTTATTTGCTGCAAAAAGCATGTGTTAAAGCAAGTAGCTTTCAAGATGGATTGTCGTTGCACTGTGTTAATGCCTGTAGCTTGGCATTCTGTTACATAGAATTCCACAGGTTACTGTACTTGGCAAGGATTTTGGTATTGGTTGTTTCTTTTGACAAATCATGAGGGTAGAAGAATTGCACAGTGATGATCTTTAATAGATCCTTGTTGGAAGTCTCGGCAGGTAAAGTTGTCTGGCAGGCCCTTGCAATTTAATAAACATTAAAAATACCACATACATAAATATATAGAAGGTCTTTTGGGTCTGATTTCTTTTGTCATTTTGAGTTCTGTGTATATTCTGCTACTCCACATGACAGCAAACTGCAGAGGTTGACGGGTTAGCCTATTACTGCCATTTATCCTATTGCCCAGTGAGAAACAACATTCTTTCCTGATGACATGCATGTGCACATCTGCTTGAAAATGAAAATGCTTCAATGATTTTGGTGGTGACCAGTCATTCGTTTTTTTCAATTTTTTCATTTTCTAGCTTCTAATTCATTTATTCCCTTGTTTTCCTTCTATTTTATTTTTTAGAGGGTCTTGCAGCTCCCAAGAAATTCTACATGCCAGCTCGCTTGCAGCTCATTTCATCAGCACTGTGTGGCAACTTTTTCAAAACTTGGCAATATCTTGGAATCATATTGACCATAGTGAATCATTGTTTACCTGTTCCAAGATGGCCGCCATGTGTAGAAATGTATACGGGTCATCTCATATCAGTACGACAGTGATACATTCATACATTAACATTTGAAGATGGACACTCACTACGATGTTTATTGAATGGCCAAATTTGAATAATACTGTGCTGTGAGTCATTCTTTCCATCATTTCAAGACAGCCAACAACACATTAACATCTCATTGTAGCTGCTTTGTTGGAACTTTAACAATAATAATACTATTTTAAACAAGGTGCCCCGGATCTTTAAGAACGCCACTCCACGATGGTAGGTTCAACCCTTTATTTGCAAAGACACAGTTGCAGCCCCTTAATTAAATTTCCCAATGCGTTTCGTTGCTTGCTGCAACTTTTTCATGGGGAGGTGGAAACAGGCAAAACCAGAAATGGTTCTTCCACTGCTTTTTAATTTGCTTTTTCCCAAGATGCCTTAGTTTTCTAATCCACTGAATGCTGGGTTTTGAAGTTCATAATTTTTACCTTTCAGTAGGGTCCGATTTTGCAGTCTTTTTATTTTTCGTTTTTCACTTCAATGTCCTGTTTGTAGTTCAAGCCCTCCAGTGGGCTGTGAGGCTGCTCGTGTGCTTCATTTGTGCAAACCATTGCGTCAGCAAGATGTTTCCAGTAACAAACTTGCAGACCTGCCCTCCGTTTCCAGGCAGTGCATTCTTTGCGGCTCGGAGCCTGCCGCGTATTTATCCATTAAATAAGGTGCCCTGGATCTTTAAGATAGCCACTCCACGATGGTAGGTTCAACCCTTTATTAGCAAAGACACAGTTGCAGCCCCTTAATTAAATTTCCCAACACGTTTCGTTGCTTGCTGCAACTTCTTCATGGGGCGGTGGAAACATGCAAAACCAGAAATGGTACTTCCACTGCTTTTTAACTCGCTTTTTCCCAAGATGCCTTAGTTTTCTAATCCACTTAATGCTGGGTTTTAAAGTTCATAATTTGTATCTTTCAGTAGGGTTCGATTTTGCAGTCTTTTTTTTTTCGTTTTTCACTTCAATGTCCTGTTTGTAGTTCAAGCTGCTATGTTTATTTTTATTGTTTATTCCAAGCTTATTTCCACCAAGTTTAGATGGCGACATATTATCTTTTTTCTGCTTTTATTTTTTAATTCTCTGTTCATATTCTTGTTGAGGTAGTATTTTTTTGATTGATGAAAGATAAGTGGGTGAAAGAAAAGCAGATAATTAATGTATGAATGCAAGAATTGAGTGACAGAGTGTTTGTAGAATAATGTATTGAGTGCCTATGCTCATCTGGGACTGAAATGGAAGCTAAACATATTAGCAATGGCAATGTTTGTTTGTCTTTGTGTTATTTCTTTGCATTCTAAAAGCTGTCTTCTTTTCTATGTATATGGAGAGTCTTCAATAGTTGTTCTCTCAATGATTTGTTTTTCCAGTTCAGGACATTTCTTCAATTCTTTCTAAGTTTTGCCTAAGGGTGTGTCTAAAAATAGGACTGTCTTGTCAGATGAGCACGTAATGCCCATGTGACTGAATTTTCCTTTTTGTCAGTGTACATAAACAACATGGTTTGACCGGTAAGCTTACTGGCATAGTGTTATTTCGAATGAGCATTTCATTCTTCAGGGGTTAGTTTCTTAATTATTCAATTGAAGTTATCAATTACCTTTTGTTGGGCTATTGAACTTTGTAAATGTCTTCCTGAAAATGGAAATGGAAAATCCAGTAATTTATGTATGTGCAGAGCATAGCTTAGTCTGTGAGATTCAGGCAGTGTGAATCTCAAATTTCCCAAATAGAAATGCACTAAGTTGCTGGGTGAAGGGGCGAAATAACCAAGGTTTGTAATGTACTGTTCCCATGAGGAGCAGGGTCAGTACTAATTTGCATTAGGTGGGTCTCTCTAGAGTGGTAGAGTAGGCAAAAAAAACTATTGGCAGAAATTCTACGAAATCGATTGCCAGTGGTTAGACTGTTTGCAAGCATTTGTCATATCATCTTTTGTGTGTTTAATTTCCAGTAGAATGCCTGGAAACCTGAGATGGGTGCTGGTTCCCAAGCCTATTATTGCCAATGTTGGAGAATTCCAAAAAGCGTTATATTTGCAACCGTTCAACAAGTACTTCTATGGGTGCTGATTTACTATTCTTTGGTAAACCATTTACTGTATATATTTAAGTCCCCCAATCAAAAAATCAACAAATTAAAACCTCTTAGACAAATCAGGACAATGAGGAAAAACAATGCAAACATAGCAGACCTGACTCAGGACTTCAAGGCCCACCTACCAATCCAAGAATGTATTTATTTGGGAGATGCCACAACCCAATCAATCCCACCCCCCAGAATCTACACCTCGGAATATGTGTTCGTTAGTGATGCTTCACATTTTTTTTTCATTCATAATCATGTGTTGTGCTGTGAAAACCAACTGTTACTTCTCATATGCTAGTTTGAATTTAGAATATAGCTGTTTCAATTGATGATGTGCACTTTTCCTGATAATTATCAAGAACACCTTTCAGGCACAAATGAGCTATAAGATACTAGAACCCTTTGAGATGATGGTGAAAACCAAGATTAACTTGACATTTCAAAAGAAAAACATTGTCACCCAAATTTAATAAGCAAAGTGCTGAGGATCATCAAACAAATGGCCAAAGACACATGCATAGAATTCTGTATGGCAGACAATTTCTGAGTATTGGTGATTATGGATAAACAATTCTATACAGGCAGCATGAGAAAACATGTATCAGACATTTCTTCATACATATTAATAGAGAAGAACCCACCAAAGAGTTTGTCGAGATACCAGAAACAATATTGAAAATGGCTTTAGACAAAGGCACCATCACAGACACCGAGAAACAATTCTTAACTCAATCATATTCACAAATTCCGCCCATACACATGTTGCCAAAGAACCAGAAGGATAATAAGAATCCTCCATTCAGCCCAATCATGTTAAACAATAGATCAATTCAGAAACTGGCTGGGAAGAACATAGATCAATACTTGTAGCCAAGTGTTCTATCGATGAGATTCTATATTAAAGATATGAATAATTTTCTCAATAAAATTCAGCAAATCACCATCATGGAACAAGAACCCATACTACTGTGCACCATCGATGTAAAAATTTTGTTAAACATCAATACCACATGATCCGGTTTTAACAGCCATTGAGCAATCCTTAACTATGACAAACTTAGATAAAGACATCAAGATATTTCTATTGGAGTTGATGCACTTTACTCTATAAAATGGTTGCTTCCAATGGAAATTTAAGTACTACATACAATTAACAGGAATTTCTATGGGAAACTGCACAGCTCCCTGCTACGCAAATTTGTTCATGCAAATGTTTGAGGAGGTACATATTTTTAACTAATGATCAGTTTCAACACATTTTGAAAAAATACTTCAGGTTCCATGATGATATTTTTCTCATGGAAAGAAACTAAGAAAGAATTACAGAATTAGAGGGAGCTATCACACACTTAAAATCAATTGATAAGGTGCAATTCACACATGAAATCCATGATATCATATAACATTTTTGGATGTGGAAATATCAATAATCGCTAAACGCTTTAAAACTGACATTTTCATAAAAACCAACAGATCAAAAGAATCTACTGCATTTCACAAGTTTTCATCAATTTGCATTGAAGAAACACCTTACTCTCAGTTATTATGAATCAGGAGGATACCGTCAGATACAAGCACGTACAAGTCAGGAAAATGATTGATATGCAGAAAATTCACAAAATGAGGATACCTACAAGATATGATAGATGAATTTGAATTTTTGAATTTAAAAATGCTTATATAGCGCTCTTCTACCACGCGGTTTCTTGGCGCTTTTAGACTGCGAGGGGTGACAGGAGCACAGAGGGATCAAACCTTGTAGGGTTGGGAAAAGAGCAGAGTTTTAAGGCCCTTCCGAAACTTAGTGTAGGAGAATGTCGTCCGGAGTTCTATCGGGAGGGTGTTCCAGAACGCAGGAGCGAGAACTGCAAATTTGGTTCCTCCGGCCTTTTTCTTTCGGAAACGGGGGGTGGTTAGCAGGGCCTGGTTGGTAGATCGAAGCTCTCTGCCAGGTATATAGGGTTTGATGGCGGAGCAGATAAACTCCGGAGCGGTGCCCATTTTGGCCTGGAAGGTGGTGCAGCCAAGTTTAAACAAGGCTCGCTCTTTTACCGGCAGCCAGTGCAGTGCCTGCATTAAGGGGGTAACTCGATGGAATTTAGGCAGGCCGTGGATCAGGCGAGCTGCCTGATTCTGCACTAGCTGCAAACGGTGAATGGCGTAGGCTGGAGCGCCATTGTAAATGATGTTGCCGTAATCAAGGCGCGAGAGCACCATAGCCATCACTATGATTTTTAATGCAGGCAGAGAGAAGAAGCGAGAAATCTTCCTGATAGTTCTCAGCGAAAAAAAACAAGAGGAAACAACCGAGGTGATCTGAGAGTGGACAGAGAGTGAAGAGTGGAGGAGTATACCAAGGGTTTTGACCTTGGGGACTGGGAGCGGGGGGGCACCAAGTGAGGAGGGCCAGTGAGAAGGGGACCAAGGACTGCAACCACCTCCGGTCAAGACTAACTCAGTCTTGTCTGGATTGAGTTTGAGGTGGTTGCAGTTCATCCAGTCTTGGATGAACAGCATAACGGACTGGGCGTTCTGGGAAGAGGAGAGGGAGTGGGAAAGATTGAAAATTAGCTGGAGGTCATCGGCGTAGTTAAACACCGTGACCTCAAGCTGCTGTAACATACAAATGAGAGGGTAGATGTATAAATTAAAAAGAAGAGGGGAAAGTGAGGAACCCTGGGGGACTCCACATACAACCTTACGAGGGGCAGCGGTGAAGCCAGCTAGATGAACGGCCTGAGCCCTATCACTCAGGAAGGACTCAAGCCAAGCGAGGGCCAGGCCCTCGATGCCCGCCGCCTTGACACGGGTGAGAAGGATGGAATGGTCCACCGTGTCAAAAGCGGCGGACAGGTCTAAAAGGATGAGGGCCTGCGGACAATTAGTGTCAATGCCCTCGCGTAGGCCGTCCATCACTGAGGTCACCACCCTCTCAGTGGAGTGGAGCGGGCGAAAGCTGGCCTGCCTGGAGGAGAGGCAGTGGTTGGTCTCCACATAGGTGCTCAGGGTACTGGTCACGTGGGTTTCTAGGACCTTGCCCAGGTAAGGCAGAAGGGAGATGGGACGGTAATTGGAAGGGGAAGAAGGGTCAGCACCAGGTTTTTTTAAAATGGGGATGATAGCTGCGAATTTGTGGGCAGTAGGGACCGTTCCGTTGCTGAGTGAGTCGTTCAAGAGTGTGAGGGAAGGAGTGGGGCAGTTCAGGAAGATTTCTCTTAAGATGTGAGCGGGGGCAAAGTCAAGGGGAGAGCCTGACTTTACCTTTTGAAGCAGGGGGAAGAGTGTGGCCTTGGTTAAGGAAGGGATGGAGGTGAGTTTGGACGTGACAACGGGCGGGGAGGGGTTGGTAAATGTGGGGGAAGGGAGGGAAATATTGGCTTTGATCTTGGCGACCTTGTCAATGAAAAAATCATTGAGTGAGTCGCAAAGCGGTTGTGA
This sequence comes from Lissotriton vulgaris, assembly GCF_964263255.1. NCBI lineage: Eukaryota > Metazoa > Chordata > Amphibia > Caudata > Salamandridae > Lissotriton > Lissotriton vulgaris. Next base: position 1,584,456,642 of record NC_141695.1, read on the forward strand.
AGGGGGAATTGAAGCCGCAGCCCTGTTAGACGAAGCAAGTTCATGTACTGTAGCGAAAATCTCCTTAGTTTGAGATTCCGCTGCCAGTATCCTGTTGGAATAAAACAGGGTCTTAGCATCAAGGATACCTTGCTTGTATGCCTTGAGCGCGGAGAGATAGGTGGTTTTTTTTGAAGGGCAATATTCTCTTCTCCATGCACGCTCTGCTCTACGAGCGGCCAGTTTCTTTAGCTTGAGGTCAGGAGTGAACCAACGATTAGCAGCATGAGCTCGCTTGACCGTGATCCGCCTCAAGGGGGCGAAATCTTCGCCAGCCCGGGTCAACCACCCATCGATAGTGGCCAGCTGATCCGAGGCGGCAAGGCCAGAGAGATCAGGGCAGGAGTTGACTAGGGATGAGTGGAAAGATGACATGTCTGCCTTACCCCATTTCCTAACCCAGGAGTTCTTGGGAAGGGGGGGTTTGACCGCTGGGGCTAAGGCAAGGGAGAATGAAACTAAAAAGTGATCTGACCAAGGGCAGGGAGAAATGATAGGAGAGGAGGTGGGGATGTTCAGGGTCCAGACCTGGTCAAGTGAGTGGCCGTGCACGTGGGTAGGACTGTGAACATGGGGGGTGAAATTAAGGCTGGTCATAAGATCGGTGAACTCTTTAGATTGGGGGCTTTCGGCGGGGTCGTTAGGCCAAAAGTTGAGGTCGCCCAAGACCAATACTGATGCGTTATTGACAACCAGGGTTGCGAGGATGTCTTGGAGGCCAGAGATAAAAGTGGGGGTAAGGTGAGGGGGGCGATAAATAAGAACTGCAGTTAAGGGAGTCGCGTGGGAAGTGGCGCGGACAATCAGACAGTCGACTTCGGGGATGGGGGGAGAGTCTGAAAGTGGAAGTCAGTATGAGCTATTAGGGCCACTCCACCGCCTCTTCTGCCCTCCGGTCGATCTGCTCGGACGATGGAATATGAAGGAGGGAGTGCGGCTAAGACGTTGGGTAAGGAGTCGGCCTTGAACCAGGTCTCAGTTAAGAACAGAAGATCTGGATTGTGGGTGTCAAGGTAGTCGTATAGCTCATACTGATGACTGACAGCTGACCTGGTATTAAGAAGCGCTGCAGTAGTGTTAAAGATCGGCTTGTGAGGGGCAGAAGGTGGGGAGAGAGCAGGGGGAGTGATACGGCGCGAAAAAGCGATACTTGATATGGCAGTGGGAACGGTGGATGAGGGGGAAGAGAGAAGGTTTAAGTTTTGTAGCAGACAGGATAAATGTGGGCTGATGGTACCTGGGGTCCAATGGGACAGGAGGTCGAGGGAAGAGTATGTCAGCGAATGGGCATTAGGAGGTGCCCCATGCCCCAGCCTGCCGCGGACGGGCGCAGACGGGCAGGACTCTGGCTTGACTCCGGCGAGCCTACGGTGCGCCCGCTGCGCTCGTCCGCTGCGCTGACACATAGGGGACGTTTAAATAGAGGAGCAGCGTGGGGGGAGTGGCGTGGGTGGGGTTGGGCGAACCAGCCCGATCCAAGATGGCGGCCACTACCGCTAGGCGCCTGGAGTGTTATCAGCTGCCAGCCAGCCCCGCTGGGCCCCTAGAAGACAAGGTAGGATGTTAAAAGTACCTGTTGATTTTCAGGTGCAAGTTAGGTGAAAAATAAGCAATTTTTAAAAATGGTGCGTGTCGCCGCTTTTGCTCAGCGTGACAGCGCGCTAAAAGTAGGAAACTCAATCGCAGCCCTCAGCTCCTGCCAGCAAGCCCACTGCCACCGGGCTGCTCGCAATCGCTGGGGAGACTGAGAATCACTCCTAAATAGAGGAGCAGCGTGGGGGGAGTGGCGTGGGTGGGGTTGGGCGAACCAGCCCGATCCAAGATGGCGGCCACTAGCGCTAGGCGCCTGGAGTGTTATCAGCTGCCAGCCAGCCCCGCTGGGCCCCTAGAAGACAAGGTAGGATGTTAAAAGTACCTGTTGATTTTCAGGTGCAAGTTAGGTGAAAAATAAGCAATTTTTAAAAATGGTGCGTGTCGCCGCTTTTGCTCAGCGTGACAGCGCGCTAAAAGTAGGAAACTCAATCGCAGCCCTCAGCTCCTGCCAGCAAGCAGTAAACTGCAATGAAAAGAGCAGTCAACAAATGTTGCTTACAAATAAACCACAGAAACAGAATACCACATGAATAATATTCATATCGAAATACTCAATAAACAGTGCAAAGATTAGAAAGAAATTTCAAATATTGCCCTATGATACAATCAGAACCTGACTTCAAGGGTATATTCAACCAGATACCAATGTTCGCTTAAGAAAATCCAAACAAAAACAGAAGGAATTATTAGATTCCAACAAGGAAACTGATACCAATATCAATTCCATCAACACATACAAGAGGACTACTCCATTCTTCAATTGCAACAATTGTAGCAGCATAATTAAGGGATCAGAGATAAATAGTCCGTCTAAAGGCATAAAAAACAAATACAAAATGGATGCAATTTGCAAGACAAATAACTTAGTTTACATGCTAAAATGCCCAAGTTGCCTGCCTACGTAGGCATACTGAGTGAAAAATAAAGATTAGGATGGCAGAACATAAAAGCAACATAAGGATGAAAAATTAGAAATCGTCAGTAGCAGTACATTTGATCAAAATTGACCACAACATCAGCCAACTGAGATTTACCGTATTGGAAAAAGCCATGATCAGAGACAACACGAATAACAGGAGGACACTATTAAAATGAGAATTGGACTGAATAAAGAAATTAAATACATTAATGCTAACTGGTTTGAATGATAGGGCTTAACATGGATGTTTATGTGTAAAAATATTAAGATAAATTCATGAAAATACTATAAAACCATATCTCAAATGGTATTGTTTACAATGACACTGATGATTCAAGTTCAGAATGGAATTTATGATTTGCGACGTAATTTGTTGTGCATGCTTATTGATGAAGTACAATACCATAGACAATCATGATGGACAACATAAAGGAACATCTAAGTTGATTCCAAAGAGATTTAAGCAGTTAGACACATGAGAAACAACAACCAAGGTTTACCATGGGAACACTGCTTGTTGAGAAACCAGCAGTGAGGCTTGTCATGCAAATACAGTTTGCTCAACAAACTCTTCCACACTCCTAGATGTTTAAACACACAATAACCACAAGGGATTAACTCTGACGCCCGTTGAAAATACCAAAAGATTTTACAGAATGAACATATTGAGGTAGCGCACCAATTAAAGAGATTTGAGTACATTTATAACCTGGGCTAAAACAGAAACATTGGTAAGAATTAGTAAGTATCGTACACTTCCAACATGTCCGCCACATTAGATGGCTGGACTCATTGAATTTAAACATTCCTACATTGAGAACTATTAACACATATGTCTTTGAAACAGCGTAATACACAACCTGCACTACGAGGATGCCAAATTCAGACCATTCCAGATGTCATTGCCGAAGATTCGGTGAGCTCTCTGGAGTTTTAGTATAGGTTAACCTTTTCTGAGTCACAAGTTGATCATGATACTAACCACACACACACACATGCACTTTCAGATTCACCATTGGACTCACAAAAGGAAACACTAGGCTTTAATTACAGATGGCAAGGTTACAAGACGGCATTGTAATAAGTGTTCAAAACATGAAATAAGCGATATGCAACATCACCAACAATTTAGTAAGCCATTTAACTAATGTCCTTATCCGGCAGTCTATTTCAGGTAGAATATTCATTTTAATGAGCACAATTTTACTAAGCCTAACTTTGAAGATACTAGAATACAATTATACTTATTTGCACAGATTTGAATGTGGAAACTTGAAACATGCTGATATGAACATCACATAGTCACAGGGTTAATGTGAGATATTTATTGGACAATATGGCCATTATGATTAATGTGGACATTCAACACATGCTGAATTGAACATTACATAAAGTGACACAGAGAGTGACACAAGGTTAATGTAAGGAATTTTATTGGACAATAGGGTTTTGATGATTGATGGAGACAGATTTAGTTTATAAATGAAAATTAAATGAAATGATGTGTTAGTTAACTACCGCATGTGTACAGGTGCAGAGCAGGTCATGCTGCCTTGATATTAGGCCATAGGGCCATTAACTGTGTTGCAGAACATCACCTTTATTGCGGATGGACTTATGGACGTAGGTTATTAACAATGCTTAATTTGTAAAATGATAACTGCTGGGGCTTAAAGTTTACTCAAAAGCCCAGCAGTCAGTGCTATCTAAGGTTGCCGAATATTAGTGCTTCACCTTCTTAATTCCACCTTATACCTCTTTAATCCTCCACCAGACCCTCTCTGACTCCAGCAGGTTATTTTCCATCCCTGCGATCTCCTTTTGTCACTATTTTTTTTTCTCTTCCTCCTTCTTTTGTGTGTTTCAAACAAAGATGCTGCTGAGATCCTTCAGCATAGACACCCAACTTCAAAGGGCAGGAGATTCCCAGTGGAACTCATGTTGAAAAATCTTTTGAGCATCACAAATTGTCAAGCATAATTAACAATCATAGCTTGAGTCAATAAACTTAAATCACATCCAAAATGTGTCAAATCTTCTTCAAGGGTTGAAGTTAACACTTCATCTGAGTGCATGTCTATGATAGGGCGAGGATATGATGTATTGTTCTGGGTGGTTTGGCCGAATGCAAATATGATGCGGGCAATAAGCATCCTGATGATGGCTGTCATGGGGGGCATCTTTCTATGTCTGTGGTGAGACAATTATTTCACATTCTTCTATGGGGAGTAGTAACTCAGTACCCACTAGGAAATCATACAGTCTCATTCCTCTGTTCACACACATCAACAGTTGTTTTTTTAATTTAAAACTCAGTTTATATTTTGAAGATTGGGCGACGTGTGTAATTAGCTCAATGTACCAACAGTCTTCCTTTTCAAAAGGCTACCTTGCCAAGAGGTGAAAAATTGACTCAGTTTATTATATCATCACTCCCCTTTGTGCAAAGCATTTCAACAACTTTTAACCACAATCTATTGTAATGCTTATTTTCAACATAAGAACTTAACATTTGATTCAATGCAGATAACTAATGATAATGTACACAGAGGAGTGTGCCTTTGAAAGTAAGGCACCATTCACAAGGTGAACATTTCACAAGTTGTTTCAGCCTTCTAGCGCACTTTATCTCAAAGACGGCAGGCAGGCTTTAGGGATGACCAGCGAGGATATTTTGTATGTAAAGCTTTGCTTTAAAAAAATCCAAGTTTGACAAGAACCAAAATGACAGCCTCTGGCACTGGCTCTGCATTAAAAATGCATCAAATGATTTATTCTGTTTGATTTGTCAATCTCCTGTTTCTTATTAAAGGAAGCAGAATCTTGTAAGGCACATTACAAGCAATGTTTTGTATTCTAACAACCGCAAATCTTTCACCTCTACTTTGTTCATTAATTTATTACACCATTTTCCTCAGCACCTCAGGGGACACAGGGATATTTCAAAAGATCAAACAATAGCATATTCAAACCCCTTTACTGACAAAAATGCTAAAGAGTTATCAAAACATTTTGATGTACATATACATATATATACATACATTTATTATGCATTGAGTAGTCATCCACTTTGCTCAACATCAATGCTTTCAATTTGAAAAAGTGTACTACTGTGACACAGCGGTTATTTAATGCAGATGTGTATAGGTTTATAAAAAAAATATATGTGTTCAAACTGCTTTTTGTGGGCTTTCAAAATAAATGATGAAAATAACTTTATGTTAGCTGTGGGATAAGAAGATAAGACAAATGTTTCAATATTGCCAAGACATGATTCACTTCAGCATTAATGTTGCATCTAGTCTCACAAGCACGCAAAATAATTAAAGGTTCAACAATAAGGCATTCTTTGAGCCAGTCTCTCTCTCTCTCTCTCTATATATATATATACTAGTAGCCCGTCCCGACTTTGTCCGGGTATGAATTGCTGCCGGCCAGTAGTATATTGTTTTGTAGGATTTCGTTTTGATAGCATGTCTTATCTGTGACAGGCCTGTGAAACGCTCTGATTCACAGTGCACTGCTGATGCATTTAAGAGTGCTCGTTCAGTAGTGTGTGAACTCGAGTTTCCCTACTTTATTTTTCCTTGCAATATTATATAGCGCGAACTCGACAACATGGCATGAGCACAATTTACATTACAGAAGAACACATTCATTTGTGGTAGGCACAGGGAGACAAAGCGATTTGCCTGGAATCACAGGATGTTGAGCTGATGCCGAGATTCGAACGTAGCTCCCCAGCTCTAAAGTTCGCAATTCTAGAACTTGTGGCGGGAGGTGTGTCTAAATGTGTATGTCGGTGCTGGCCATCATTGAGAGAGACCTGTGCATTTTTCAAATGGG